>NW_028301600.1:33939393-34242424 GCF_987345545.1 Pholcus phalangioides | reverse complement strand
GAACACTTCGATCATGTCTCCCCGACACCTGCGTTCATCCAATGTAAACATATTCAAAAAATGAAGTCTTTCTTCATAACTCAAGCCCCGTGTGCCAATAAGGACACGCGTAGCTCTTCTCTGCACCCCTTCAACCAAGTCTATGTCCCTCTGTAGATATGGTCTCCAAAACCTTACAGCATACTTCAGTCCAGGACGAACTAAGCCTCGGAAAAGCGGAAGAATGACTTTAGGAGAACGCGAAGAGACCTTTTATATACGTATTACTTTATTATATGTATAAAATTTCATGACAGTAAAACCAAAAATATATTAAGCAAAATAAGTTGCACATCAACAGTATTCAACAGTATATCAGATGGTTAGAAACCTACTTTTTACTTATTAATATTAGGAATAAGAGTTTGTTGAAATTTATAAAACAGTAATATGCATTGTTTTCAATAAATAGTTATATATGAGAGATTCTCAAACGTTTTGCATTCCGGAGCTTCAGGAAATGAAAGAAGAATTTCAAATATTTTGGATCTCGAAGCTCTTTAACACCACCTTCTAGTGACACAGCACACCGTTTGGGACTGTGCTGTTTCCAGCTGGGATGATGATTGTTTTTCTTCTATATTTCGATGGTATATATTATTTTAGAATTATTTCTTTTCCATTTTAAGGAGATGAAAAGCTGATGGAAGACATCAAAAAAGTAAGAAATATTTCATTAAATAACGTTCCGTAATTACTGTTTGATAATAAAACTCACAGTATTTCACAAGCATTTAAAATAAGCTTTGTTAAGATGCTTTAAGTACTATACATCAAAAGAGTGTATTTAATATATAATTAATATTAATCAGAGAAAATATATAATTTATTGCAGTCTTTGCCTTCCATGAAAATAACATGATCTATACTCCTATATTTAATATTCTTTGATGTAGACATTTATATGACGCTTAAAAAAGCATTTCAATATTCATTTTTCATTGAAAAGTAGCAAATGTTGTCCCTTTGAACAACATATGCAAATGTATTTGTTGGAAAATTTCCCTCTGAATATTTAAACTAATGAACATACCGTATATAATTTTAATTATTTGATCGTGATTGCAATACAGACATGAAAATTCACTTATAAATATTTATGCTTCAGAAATAACCACTTAATTTGTGTGAAATAAACGAAGATTTTTTGTAAAATAGTTGACCATAAAAAAATTTGTGGAGCCTTAGTTCATCCCTTTCTCAAAATAAATGATGGTAATATCATTTTTTCGTATAAGTAACTTCAAATAAACGCAAAAGATATATTTTGGTTATAATTTGACTGCTTTTATACTCTTTTAGTAGATGAAAACATCTACTATAATCATTTATTCCCGTCTCCAGCTCTATGAACGATTCTACCACGATTCTATCCAATTCAACAAGTTTCCCCTAATCCCAATCTCATGTAAACGTTTCAAGAGTTTATCATGTTGAACCCGACATCATCCACTTGAAAATCGTTGAGGGCCATGCTACACCTGTATTTTGGATATTACCTTCTCTATGAAAAACCAACGCGAAAAAGTCATTTAACGCATGACACATACTTATTTTGCAATCTATCTTAGGCCCATCTATCGAGAGTGGATCAACTGTTCCCTTACAAACATTATTGAGATACTTAAAAAATAATTTTGGGTCAGTGCCAATGTTATCTTTCAACCTGGATTCAACTTCCTTTTTACTATCCGTAATCATCTTCTTCAATGCCCTTCCTTTTTGCAGTAAATACTGACAGTCTCCTATTCTACTCTTATACTCTCTGAATGCCCTTTGTTTCAAAATAAAGATTACGCACGTTATCCGTAAATTATTAGCCAGAGGGGATGCAATGAACAAACTCGCTTTTTACGAACAAACGGTATATCACATCATACAAAACACAGAGGAGAGTCTTATCCCGAATTCTTCCCATTGGCTAACCACAACCACCGATTCCAACCGGTCTTTGAAAATTACCGCTAACCTTTCCTTCAAAAGTTCGAAGTTGGTTCTTCGAAAACAAGGAACCATTCTTTTGTTGCTAGGTATATTCACGAAGAAGCTACAAAAAAAGTTATCAACCCGATGATCACTAGAAGAAGAGTTGTCTCCAACCGAACCATGTTCAACAAGATCTTCTGAACTAGTGAGAATTAAATCCAAAATAGAAGTACGCCTAGCAGCTTCTGATACCTGCTGATACAAAAAATTTATCGGGCATCAATCTAAGAAGGTATCTTTCATATTGATCTCTAGCTGAAAGGTTCTCTCAATCAATACCCGGATAATTCAAATCCCCTAATATTACTCTACCCTCTTATACTCTTAGACGTGTAAGAAATTTCTTCACGAAGCTTGGGGATGTAATTTGGATCACGATTGAGTGGGTTATAGCAAACATCTAAAATAAGCTTATGAAGCTTTTTGTTTTCAAGCTCAACCCATGTAATTTCAATATCACTTCTCGGTACGTCTCACTCTCTAGCCTTCAAACATGATTTCACGTAAATCAAGACTCCAACCTCCCCTTCCCTATCATTTCTATTTCTTATAAAAGTATTGTAACCTAAGATGTGTAAGAAGATTCATCCCCATCGTTTGCACAAGATTATGTAATGGCTACTAGATCTAGGCACTACACAGCTCTCATAGTTCATAAAAATCTCTCTCATCACCCAAGCTCCTAGTGTTTATTAGCGCACATTTTAATTTACCTTGTGATTTAGTGTCAATCGAGAAGCCGTCCGAGTCAGAGGTCGTTAATTCCACGTCAATGCTGTTATTTTTTATCATTAACTAGCCAATATTCATATTCATTATTTTCTTATATTTAAGGAAAATAATGAAACAAGCACATTTTCTGTCATTTATGTAAAAAATGTATAAAAACATATTAATTTCATTACATTTAAGTCTTGAATGGCTTTTGTTCAAGTGAAATCGTTAAGCAAAAACGGAAGTAATGATAAATGTAACGTTTTGATACGGTAAACTTTAATTAATATGAATTATCGAAAACACTAAACAATCTGGAAACCAGTTTAAAAATTTATTTTGCTTTGAATAATTGAAGTAATGGGTTTTAAAATCAAAATTAATGCAACTTTTAAAGGAAGTGGGGAAAATACGTGCATATCTACATGAATGCTGTTTAAAAAAATATCTGCATGTTTCTTTGACAAATGTTATGTTGTAACGGAAAACAGTAGACGCATGTCATGAATAGAAAACAAACTATGGAACAATCGTTCCGTGAGACCATACTCAGAAAATATATTCGAAATCGATTTTTTTTTTTTTTTTTTTTTTTTTGCTCTAACGCTCATGGAAATAACTCATTTGAAATTCCGACACATTCAGTTCTTATATCAAAATTTAACATTCCAGGAAATGTATATTCTCTTACAAGCGATTTTCCCTTGTTTTATTGATCATGGTAAAGAAGCCGTTGAACATCCAGTGAACACTTCTAAAAGCTCTAGTGAAAAAGGGTGAATCTCTAAGTGTGGGAAAAAAATTTATCATTAAAATTTAAAAGACTCAGAAAATACAACAGGTTTGTGCCATAAAACTAATAACACTTTCCGGGAAAAGTTCTGGAATTTTCTAGTATGTTTTCGTATGAAAGACTGACTCTTATTTACATAACAGAAATGTATAGAGATTATGAATTATTAGGTGGATTGCACAAAACATCAATGTTCATGCATGGTAAATTTCTTTGGCAATTTTTAGGGACTTTTTAGGTGCAGGGTGGGCAAAAAGTCCGTAGAAACTTTAAAAATGAATGAAAACCGGAAAAATAACCGAAATAAAAACGGTTTGCAGGGTTAGCATCCCTAGGTCACGGGAATTTTTTTTAAGACAGGGAAAAAATAACTCAAAAAACAGCTGATAGGTGACACTAGTACGAGCGACTTCGGTGTAAATATGCAAATGAGACGGTTATAAGAACTTGCGCTCCTAATCCACAACCACTTCACCGTTGTAAACCGTGTATGTGGACCTGCTGCACTCTGCCACTGCTAGATTTGTGACTCGCCTACAATGTGTTATCCCCTGTGGTGGTGAACACAAACTGCTGTAACAAACGATTTGGAAGCATTCTGTTTGTTATTTGTGTATCTTTTCTTTGACCTGTGCACGTCAGCGCCACCTATTGGCTGTTTTGAGTTTTTTCCTGTCTTGAAAAAATTCCTGTGACCTAGCGATGCTAACCCTGCAAACCGTTTTTTATTTCGGTAATTTTTCCGGTTTTTTATGAATTTTCAAAGTTTCTACGGACTTTTTGCCCACCCTGTATAAACATATATATGAGAAGCATCCATTAAACATCTGATCTGATAGCAGCTATATATTTATTCGACACAGAAATCTCTATATCTCAGTTCTCTCACACAAGAGTATTGTGACAAATTAAGTTTAAACAATATACCAGTACTCCTTTATTTATTGAAAGTTGTTATTCATTATTTCCTTACTTTACTGGAACAATCCCGATGTTCTAGAATATTTTGTTCCCTTTTACATATCCCATGATATCCAGGAAACGCACATTTTTTGTGCTTTACTTTCCTGTGAATTTTTTATTACATTTTCCATTTGGTTTTGTTTAGTCTTTTTTAATGGAACATTAATCTATTTCTTCATAAGTAAAAAAGTACTCTTTTTAGAAACGTTTTCACTCAGAGAACAAATCTCAATCTTGTTCTTCATCTAGATTTTAACCATCTGTGTCACTTTCATCTTAATAATTTTTAAGTAAAATTTAATTAAGTCAAGTTAACTTTCATCATTGCCAGACTTTATCAACATCTGTAGGTGGATAATTATCTCGGCATATTAGAGCGTGGTCACCATGCCATGGTGAATTGTAGGTTCTTTGAAAAGCGCATCCTGTCAAGAGACAGCGGCCCATATTGCCCACCGGTGCTGTGTCCATCCTCAGCTAACATGGAAATGTTTTTGGTGGTTCAGTCGTTCTAGGGTGTGAAGTACCAAAATATTAAAAAAAATACTTTTATTAAAAAAATACAAATATACAAAATGTGAAGCCACAACACATAAATTGCCCAGCAAGGTTACTTTGGAAAAAAATAAATAAAGAGAAAAGGTCGATTCAGAAATTACAAGATAATTCAGAAATATGAGGAAAAAGTATAAACATAATTTATATAATAAAGAAATAATATTGGAAAAAATTATAAAAATATGGTTGCCAGTTGTAAATACAGCAACATGCTGTAATTATAAGTTTCAATGATAAACTACTATCAAACTGTTTCAAAAATGTCTGAATGTCATAGCACGGCACCAAAAATAATCTTGTATAAAAACGAAAAACATACAAAACAGTAGGAAACAAAATAAATCATTGAGATTAAATTTGCTAACGTTAAAAGCATTAATAACTTGTCGACAAAGTATGACACACATCCAGTATTTTTATAAAATGCCTGGTAGTTTCAGCAAAGTGTGAACTGTTCTCAATGATTTATATACTACTAAGATATTGAACCATTCTCTTTTCGAACACTACTGTGTATGATTTCATTTCTGCATCAGAATTCTAAACATTCCTAACATTAATTTGTGAAGTTGGAAACATACGATAAAATCAGAGAGGAATACAATATTTTTTCATTAATTTTTCATTCTGCAAATAGTCTCTATATCGCAAAACTGATCAATAGTGAATTTACCTCATAATAAAGTCATAGTGAGTTTTAGAAAGCTTTAATACTCATCACACGGTCCTGAAAACAAGTTCCAAGTCCATAGTCTTCATAAGACCAGGGCAGAGTTTGCCTTGAATATTTTAACATATAGTTCGTTTTTTCTCTCCCCTCTATCTCTCTTTTTCCTTGAAATCGACTCTTTGCTAAATGAAAAGATATTTTTAGATTTCTCGTGTAAAGCCATTTCTTCTGTTCCTTCATAGTCTCGAGAGTTTGCTAATTTCTTTCAAGTTCAAGAAAGCATAAAAGAACGCAGCAAACTAATTTTTTTTCTCTCTCTATCCTGATAATTAGCTTTCTTGAAAAACGTTGGCTAATAATGCTTCGGAAATTTTGAATTTTTTCGGTATATAATTGCGGGAAAAACAAATAAATGAATTAAAGCAAGAATAAGGAATTTAATACAATTAGTAATATGTTAGAAACAAGTAAAATTGTTTTAGTTTGAAAGTATTTCTTGTTCTCAGTATTTGCGTCCACCTGAAAACATCCTCATACAAATTTTGAGGATTTACTTAACGAAACCTATTCAAAAAATTTTTTTATTCCTTACGTCTATGGGGAAAACAACAGAATTTGATTTCGTAAGTCACATTGTTAACTCTAACATACAAAAAAAAAGTTTCTCATTGTTTTACATTTCACCATCTCTACACATCAAAAGAGTAATAAAATACGGACATTTCAAGACTTGAGATACATTTGGTTTAAAAAAAAATCGAATGTCTTAAATCCGGATTTAGATCTGTTCAGAAGATCTAGCAGAAAAAACTACTATTTCTAACTAGATCCTTCTATCTGAGAACATATCAGTTCACCGCCTATTCCAATATTTTTTTTTTATCAGCATCTGGAAGCAATCGAAGATCTTTTTCTTCTTTTGTGTGTGTCCAGTGTTCGATATTTTTACTTCGAGAACAAAACCATTATATGGACCCATTCTTCCACAGAAAACATTTTTCTTCGTTCCCACTACAAAACCACATCATCAAAGAGATGCTGAACTGCTTTTAGCAAAATCAGATACAGATGATCTTAAATTTTTTTATTCATTCACTTCGCAATTGTAGTTTCGGTTCCATATACTCACTTTTTATATCAATGCAA
This sequence comes from Pholcus phalangioides, assembly GCF_987345545.1. Lineage (NCBI taxonomy): Eukaryota > Metazoa > Arthropoda > Arachnida > Araneae > Pholcidae > Pholcus > Pholcus phalangioides. Next base: position 34,235,555 of record NW_028301600.1, on the reverse strand, counting down.
TCTATATGACGCACATCTTTTTAATCAATTGAAGCCTCGTTCAAAAAGCTCCCCCCAAAATAGACTGTAATTGCATATATTTGATACTCGTACTTTTAATCTCCGCGTTTAAATTATAGGAAATCCAATTATGTACGCCATATTCTCACAATGTCAGTCGTTCGTGCTGGTTAAGAATTTGTTCTCGGGTGGGTATACCGATGCTGATATCTTCCACGAATTTCTATTATTTTTACGTCTTAGACCTTTCAATGTTTAGAAACGAACCAATCTGTGAAGAAGCCACCTACGTATCTCACCGATTAGAATATCATCATCAAGTCATTAGAATGTATTAGAGAGATAGTCTTTCATACGTATGTAATTTTAATTGGAATTATGTAGACTCCAGGTTTCAATGCAGAACCACGTACTATTTACGTGACGATAGTATTCATACGCGGACATGAATATCATCTATAGATTTAACCGAAGTACCATTCTTAGGCCGGTATTACACAATAAAATTTCAATAAAAGATCTTTTACAAAACTTTTATAGTGCAATCCCGTTGTTAGAGGAATAAGCATAATTTTTTTTGTTGCAAAAATAATGATAAAAGACGTTTTTTCAGCACCGAAATCCCTGCAAAAACCACTTATGACAATGACGTCTTGGTTTTATTCGTTTTCTTTCATAAATAATGTGAGAATGCGTGGCCAAAATCCTTAAAGCTTGCACATGGAAGATTTAGAACAAAGGAAGTCGCAAGTCTTTGATGTGAACTCGGCGTTTGGCGGATAAGTAACGAGTTCAGTAATGAAGGATGAAATATGTCTTTTAGTTGATTGCTTCTTTTGATGTGGCAGTTGCCCTCATTATCAATACATATATATGTCTTCCATCTAAGCTTTCGTGAAATTTTTTTTCACCCCCCGCCCCTATTAATTTTTCACACTTTTGTTATTAGATTCCGTGGCCATTTTTTATCCGATGCTGCTTCCTTTTCTTGGGTGAATCCGAAATGAAAAAAAAAACATTTCAGTTATAATAAGATACAACAAATATAGAAAGTTTCTGGACGCACCATTGATTACAGACACGTGATTTTCAATTTTTTTTCTTTATTGTGTTATCAAATCAAGGGTGATTTAATGTTTATATTTTGACACTTCGTTATAAATTACTTTCTCATCTAAAGCATTGAGGGCAAAATTTTTTTTTCTAGGTAATGGAGAAAGATAGAAGTCATAACTGTGCTTGATAAGAAGAAAGAAATGACATCCCAATGCAATAAAAACTTGTCTTAGTATTTTACTATGGTTTTCAGCAATACAGATTCAGTACATCTCTAAAATAGTTTGTTTTATGCATGATGTCCACTGTTCCCGTTGTCTAATAGCTAATACTTTAATGGGTTTTTCTAGTCTTCGAAAAAACTTCTAATTCTTTGAAAATGTTTCAAATTTTGTAACCTATCCTCTCAGAAGCAGTTTAAGCCAAAACAATTATTCCCGAAAACTTTATGTAATTCGAATTTTTATACGGTCAATGTCTTCTATACGTCATATCTGATAAAATATATTCTTGAGAAATACCCTGACATCTCAATCAAACAAAATCATTCTTTTATGACCAAAATTGACCGAGTTAATAGATGTTGAGTTTTGAGAATTTTAGACATGTTTCTTATTATAAAACGCCTCATTCCAGCCACGGGCCTTTAAAACAATTTATAACTTATAACCAATGCAATTTTCTTATGAGATTTTATTCTATTACGTAAGTTGTTAGGGTGCTCCTGATGAGTAAATTAAGCTGATCAAAATTATTTGTTTGTTTCTTGATGTTGTGTATTATCCCTACTTCTCGGGAAAAAAGATGCTTCAACTTCGATTATATATAACTCGGTCAACTTTTGTCACATAAAAAAAGACTTTTTTCACGTCAGTCCATGAAGAAATTTTTATTAAATATGACATTAAAAATTCAATTTTGTAATTTTTTTGGAAATAATTCTTCTGACTTGAACGCTTCTTCAAATAAATTTTAAGATTTGAGCTATTTAAACTACTCAATTCATCGATTTATTTTTCTTTCATGGGTTTATATTTCAAATAAATATTAATGAGTAATAGCCCTAATAATGTTCAAGATATCGAAACTACTTTCTGAAATGTTTGTAAAAAATTTTGATTTTATATCTATTTTAATTAAAAAGTAATAATAGAGACAATATCAAGATTTCTTATTTTCAACATTTTTCATCTATTTTTTGGTCTTCCATGAAAAATAGAGAAAGCCCATAAATAATGAAAGTCATTAAAATTGTCTTTTCCTTAACAAAGGAGAAATCGGGGAAAATTACCAACATTCGACACTTTAATCAAGAATGATAATCTCTAATTCATCATGTGGTGCATTCGAATATCTCTTAATAAACAGTGATAAAATGTTTCACGAGTGAATGATAATACTCACAAGCAGATTTTGAAATTCCTGGGAAGGTATTAGCTTACTCCATTCACACACACAAGCGCTTCTAAAACGAATTTATCAAGTTCCCACTTAATCACATTATCGTATTTCATCAAAGTGTTAAACAGATTGTGTGCCTGGTATTGAAGTACTGTAATAAAATTAATTATTCCCAGAATTACTGCGTAGAACTAACTCAAACACAAGGAATCAGGGAAATGACAAGTATTATATTTATATAGTTCTGTCTATGCTAATGATATTTAATATTATTGATTTTTGTCGTGAGAGCTTTCAAACATTGATTAAGTAGAAATCTTTCATTAAACATGAAACATAATAAAATTGTATTCATATTGCTACCGAAACCTGCAAATGCAACACCTTGAACGCGTTGCGCACTCGTTGTTTGAAATTTTACCAGGGATAGTAAGCATATATAGCATATATTGGCTCATGGCTGCCAACAATACCACCCAACTTAACCCTGTTTGTTAGATTTCAATAAATGCCAAAAAATCGCTAGCTGCTGTCTTGATTCCAATTACCCCGGCTGACCTTAATCAAAAATATGTGTAAAAAAATTTGAAATAAATCAGTGGTTAAGTAATATTTTTGATTATATTCTACTATAGCATAGTTTCTCACCATGATAAAAGATTTCAGACACCCCCCCCCCCCCACCCTTAAAGAGCTACGCGAATTTTAATTTTGTGGCAAAACATTTTTTTTAAATATTTTTTCAATAGTTTTATTTTTGTCACTAAATTCAAATTCTGTGGCTACACAAATACGTACAGCAAGTCATAGAAAATTTTGGTATTTTCATATCTTGACAGTTGCTGTGCATGCACCGAATTTGAAAAAAATCAGAGTCGATCGCATGCAACTAACTTTCAATTTTTTTTTGGTTCATTTGTAATGGAATGAGCCCTCTGTAAGACATGAAATAAAGCCCATTTCCTTTTGATTTTGTGATCATTTACTTATCTACTATTATCTAATTTCTCAGACAAAAATTTCAAATATGTAGTGCAATGCGTTCCTTGCATTTTTAATTTCCAAAACTGTATTTAGGGTCGAATGTTTTATAAGACAAATCTCTGTGGGTAAAGAAATTCCAAGACTATTTGTCAAGATAAATGGAAGAATATAACGCTCACATATACACACAAAGTGGGAATGAGAGATTCTATTGCGAAAAGCTATCAATACGTCGGGAGGGAAAATAAAAATGAGAAAGCAACCTAATCACGATCTGATATAGTGGTTTTATGAGGCTTCTTTCTTTACACGGTGCAGTTGGCTTTCGACGCTCAATGGGTAACGAAATCAGTTAACACGTGCGACAGCGTCTACAGAGACGTCTATCTATACACGATTCATACCTTTTCAATTTAGCAGAAATATTATTAGTCATCCGGAAAATAACTGAGAGAAACCAATGTTGTTCGCTCGAGAAATGCTTGCAACAACTCTCTTGGATGCATTTCGAATACTAAGTTATAATATTCATGCGGTTTATACGGAATCTTTGCACACGCATTATCAACGATTCACTTCCGAGAAATGCACTTAAAATGTGTGTCTTAAGAGACACCTACTAATTAGAGTGAGGAAAATTTTCCGATTCGAACCTCTGATTAAAGCCATTGAAATTAATTATACACTGCGAGGACGTTTCGCAAAACATTCAAGAAAGCATTGTGTTGGACTAAATTGATTAGAAATTCTTGATGCATGGTTCAAATTTAAGAACTCTAGACGTGTCTATTTAAACTTTTAAAGGTGACCTCTTTGTCCGAGATTAAGATTGAAAATCGGTGAAAGTGAAATCGGTTTAAAATTATTCAATTTATATCCAAAATAATTTGGTCATGTTATTTTTCGGTCTATGATGAAGACTTTGAAAACGAAACCGTAAACATTAAATTGCCTTTTAGTTTAAAAATTATTTTTAGTAAAAGAGTACGTGACATGCAAGAATGACGAGAAGACAAGAATTAATTCAGATGCTTCTATCATTTTAGAAGTGTTTATAGACTTATTATAAAGTCTATAAACTTATATAAAGAGGTATTTATAAGTATTTTAAGTACGTGATCACATTTACTCATCTCTAATTTTTCACCCGTGAATTTGCATTACTTATGCGTTAATTTTTTTTTTTTTTTTAGTGCTACAAAGCTGCAAAAACTCTACAAAATGATCCTGGGGACGTAAGTATTTTGGAAAGTCTTTCCCAATTAGTCAATATTGGTTTTTTAAAGGCATTGATTGGAATGCTTCATAGTAAATCATATTAAGTTCGTTACACACAACACGTTATGCAAATGCAAGGCCACTACAGGCAAAATGCCCAAAAAGGTGTGTGAAAAAAAAATTAACTTAACATATACCTTCAGAGTTTTTTTATAGACTTGTTTAATCATATATCGGAGTCATTGTTCCCTAAAGTGCTGCCCGTCCTTTATTTACCGAATACTTTTAGTAATCATTTCATCACTTTATATATATAGTTCTTACATAACTAAAACTTACCCCCTAAATATTGCATTAAATCTGCTTTTTCGTAAGGACGAAAGATCAGTAAAAGCATGAAAATATGTGAAAGAAATTGGTATGCTTTCGAAACTAAGTGGTATGTGAATATGAGCGGGGGAAAAAAAGCACATACTTTGATCTTAAGAAAGTAAAGTCTTATAAGGTATGATAACAAAAAAAAGTCTTTCCTATTTAACACTTCATAAAATTTTTCTCGCTGCCCATTTAGCAACCAATTAAGATAGCATTGTAAGAAAATTTCTATATTATATGCTAGAGTTGAAAAGCCGTGTCTCCGTTAATGCGCTTTATGTTGCTTTTCTTTTATGTCAGTTTCACGGTTTTTTTAAAAATCTTTTAAAGATTTTAGCTCCTCTATTAAGTATGTGGACTAGCAGCTAAATTTTTTTTCCTTTTTGTTTTTTTTTTTTTATTAAAAATTTTAAATAAAGCGAAATCGCGTGAAGAAATTTTCAAATCTGCTCCAACTACCATCGTATATAAACAGAAAAGAATTACTTCAATATTTGATTCATAAATATTGCCATGTCTGACTATAATTTTTTTTATTATTTGAACTAGCGGTGTTTCTCTGAAATGATCTCTAGAGATAGTCTCCCCAGATGTGTCGTTATATTTCTTTTGCATATCATTTGAATATTCTACTTTAAATATTCAAATCAAATATCTCGGTTATCGATGGGGAGTGAACCAATTTTTTTTTTTTTTTTTTTTTTTTTTTGCTGCTGAAAATGATTATTTTTACCTTTTTTTATTCCTTATTATTCAATAAATGAAATTCATGTGATTTTATTTTTAATTGAATCTATGTGCATGGAAATATTTGTTCCTAAATACTTCGTCTTCAACTTTCTATGCATAATTTAAGTTCAATATTGACAACTTCGTTGGTACAAGATACGAAATGTCACCATCTTGCAATTCTGGTTAATCAAATCGCATGTAACAAGTTTGGTTAGTGTGGGTTTATCAAACTTTCTGTTGTTCTGGTCTGGATTTATACAATAGAAAAAAGCATAGATATAGTGTCAAACCCCGTTATAGCATTCCTCTCAGGATTCAGCACAAAACTGTGAACGAAAGAAATTACAACGTGGTTGAGAGCATCCGATATAACGCCAAACTCAATATAGCGCTAGAGTTCTGCTAAATGTATGGTCGCCTTAGATAGAAGGTCGACTGTATTTTTGCTAATTTTTGAAATTTGCTGTGAAATGTAATTTCAGCCCGATTTCCGAATGGGCAGGCAGAGAATTTACCCAGGGATCCCATATTTAAGCACCGCATTCTGTGTTTGCTGATTGACCAACCATCCCCGATGCCTGCTTTGCCCAAGATCAAATGATTTGAGTTTGCTCTGCTTTGAAAGGGTCAAGTCTAAGTCTGGTCTAGCTTATTAGCTCTTACGAAGGAGGTGTACCTCGGAATTAAGATATTCGGCTACAGATGAAGAGGTCCCAAACAGTCCACTAGAGTGCGGGAAATGACCATGATGGAGATAAATTTTCATATCAGAATTTTTCTGAGTTTAATTCGAACACATAAAGCAATGGTTATTCTCCAAAATAGCGGATAAAGTTTTTGATAATTACCTCAGCACATGTAGACAACATTAAATGCGTATTACAGCATTATTTTATAAACGCAGACTGGTGTATATAAGCAAGCTGTTTTTTTTCCCAACCTCAAGTATATTTGCATGAAAAGACCGTTTTAAATCCTTCAGACATAACGTTAATTTCTGAAGTACTGTTTTAAATGTATATGAGTATAAACATACTTCTTTCTCACTTTCAGGACAAAAAAACTAAAGAATTCTTGAATAATTGTGAAAAGGTAAGACCACAAATAATCTACAGAGAATTTACTTTCTAAGCTATGAATGTGAATATAGCACGGTCATTAATTTTCTGTGCTCTCGTTACTCTCGTTGAAATTAATAGGACCTCCAAGTAGTTTGTTTGTGCATTTTAATTACACTTTTATTGTATAGTATGGAAGGTCGTATCTAGCAAGTTTACTCCAATCAAAAAACTTCCTCGTAGAGTGGCTCAACTAAAGATAATGAAGACGCAACCGGGATTGAATGTTCCCGAACACAAAAGACTAAATCAAGCGAATGCACAGACTTTTGCACACGAGTTTCGTATTGAAGCTTCTTACAAAAGTAGTTTTAATGAAATTCTCTTATCAAAAATTGAAGCTAATAATTGCTGAGAATTATTAGTACCTAAACTATGCTATTGAATGCCTGTCTGCAATCTATTTCCTAAAAGTATTTCTTCGTGTCGTTATGTTTAAGGCGATGCATATAAAAAAATTGAATTATGTTCTAGGGTTTTCAAAAACTAAAATTATTTTCGTCTTTGCAGTTTCTAAAAGATATCAAACTATCTGATGTCCAAAAGGCAGCTCTAGATAAGATAGGATACGATGTCGATAATCTTTTCAGTGAAAAAGGGTTTACTTTGGATTCAGAAGACGAAAAACAGAAAGACGATACTGAAAAATTGAATCAATCTAGTCAATCAGCAAAAATTTCCCAAGCTAAAGAAGAAAAAGTCACTGGAAATGACAGAAACAACGTTGTTCCAGAGAAAAGTGAAATTCCCGACGAAGAGGAAACAACAATTTCATTGGAGACCAAAGACGGCAGTCAAGACAAACCGAAAGATTCCCAACAAAAAGAAAGTAACGCAGAAAATATAGACGTCGAACCCGAAGCGAAACTAAATACCGATGCCAAAGGAAAATCTGAAAAACAACAACAAACTATTGATCACCAAAATATTGAAATCCCATCTAAGCCACAGGACGTTCCAACGCCTGTAGGAGAAACTTTCAACTACCAACCTGCTGCCGATGGGTCATTTAACCAACCTCCCGTCTTTTACCCTAGCGATGATGTGATTGCTCAGGAAAATAAAAAGCCAGAGGCAATGGAATTCAATCCGAATTTTCCTCACGCCGCAACTTACCAAGTGTGGCCTCAGGCTAATCCAGCCATTCCTGTTCAGCCGGGGGTTCATAACGCACCCCAACAACAACATGGTGTCCCGATCCATGGAGTACCCAACCATATTGCATGGGATCAACAAGCTGCTCAAATTCAATTTCAACAACAACAACAACAACAACAAGCATTTCCAACCCCTCAATTCTTCAATCAACCATTAGATGGAGTTCATAATCAACCAGGAAATATCCCCATAAACAACTTCCAGGGGAACGCATTCTATGGTAACCCTCAACAACCCCAGCAACATGTTCCTTTCAATGCAATTCCAGACAACTTTGGTTCTGCAGGTGCACAAGCACAAGCAAATTTTATTCCTCAGGTAAATACTCAACCAGAAAGACAAGCATGGAGTGGAGGAGGATTTGATTATGGTCAAGCGCAGCAGCCGAATGTTCAGGACTTTTATGCCCCAAATGAACCGCAGAACCAGAATGAGCAGCAGAAGTTTTATGGTAATAACTACCAAAGAGTTGAACTGTAATGTCTTAAATAGGTTTTGATTTAAAAACAATACAAAGGCAGCATCTATTTAAACTAGTTCATGTAATTGATTTTGTTTATGTAACCTCGTCGACTGTTGCGATATTTGTATTCATGAAGAAACCTGATATTTTGGCATCCCAGGGTATATGTACCGATTATACATTACTTAAGCATTGTAGCAAAGTAATATAGTTTGTAACGGTTTTCTCTTAAAATTGACTATATGTGCCAACAATAAATAACTTTTTGAAGTTTTATCGAGTATTTTTTGATATCAATACTTTTTATGTTTTTTCTATAAAATTTGAAATATCAAGTATTTATGCACAGTCAAACTACATAATTACGAACTCGGTTGTAACGACACCTCTGTCATAACATCGATAATTGCCGATTTTGGCTGATTCCCATAGAGAATAATGTTATAAAATCGATGAGAGAAACCGTAACGGACTCGGATATAACGACACATTTTTCATCGCTTTTACTTCCGTTTTATGGCGTTTTCCCAAGAAATACTTATTAGAGTTGGAGCTGATTGCATTCACGAAATGTTCGTCTATTTTTCTGTTGATACCCAATGATGAAAAAATATGTATTACATATTTCCTTCTCTAATTTTGCTCATTGACGTGACCCGTAAACGGGACATCCCGTATTTCCCCGGAATTTCGCCTTTCCCAACATTTTTTGTAAAAAAAAATGTCTTGTTTTCCTGCTTTTTCAACAAAGCTTATTTTAGTTTAAAAACCTTACAGAAATTTGTGAAACGAGGCTAATTTTCATAATTTATAAAGTATATTATCATGCGTATGACTATGTATAAATATAAATATTTATCATATGTACATTGCACCATGTTAATTTTTTTTTTCGTTAATACATTTTAATCCACTGAAGACTGTTAGTTTTATCACAAAACATATTGACTCAAGCATTTTCCCCTACTTTATCCCACTTGAAGTATTGTCTGAGGCTTTCATGGCCGGCATTCAATGACTTGCAAGCGGTTTCCGGCCTATTTAAAGCGAGAAGGCTTTAAGACTTTCGCACTTGTCGCGGAGACTTACGTCCGTTTAACCTCAGAAGATGCCTGCCATAGATGTGGGCGAAACGTTAGGAAGAAAATGTCTTACACCATAGCCTAATAAATCCATTGAACCAGTCAAAACAAGTCATTTATCCCACTTGCTTTTTGGGATGAATAACATTTTTTTGGAGTTACCGGTACTATTTTTTGACCCATGCATTTCACAAAAAACCTTGATAGTTAAAAAAAACAGTTTTTTATTCTTGATCCAGATGATATTAGCGTTAACCTCTTCACGTACAAGCTTTTGGAAAAAAATTTGGATGATCTCTATTTTACGAATCAGCGATAAATCTTGTAAACTTCTATCCTAACCTAACTCCACGTTAGAAAAAGGAAGGAGAAAGAAAAGAAATAGAGGGAAAGGAAGAAAAAATAAATAGAGAAAAAAGAAAAAACGGTATAATATAGGATAAGAGTAAATAAGAGAGTATTTTTAGTGGATTTTCTCTTTTTTCCACCCTCACCCCACGTGTTCTCTTTCGCTCTTGCATGTATATGTTACTGCCAAAGCCCAAAGTTGGCCAGTTGACCCGGCCAATGTCCGAATTTAGGGCTTTCGCTGGCCCCATATACGATCCCTATATATTATATATACAAATACAAATACAACGCCACAACAGGCAAATTGCCCAACGAGGTGGCTGACTTAAGAACATCATGGATCCCCGAGCCCCTACCTACTACTGCTACACCACACATGCACCCCCCCCCCCGCGGAACCCCCCCCCCCAACGAATCGGTACATGCGGGAATGTGCGTGTACGTGTAGTGCAACCTGACGTAAAGTTTGTTTCTGTGTAATGCTTGTTATGTGTAGTGCTGTCATCTGCCCCCAGTTTTACTAACTATGAGTGAAGTGTTATGGTTGAATGATTTACCGTTGTAGGACTGTTGCTCTCTGTGGCGAGACTTTTTAACGGGGAGATCGGCTCGCATTTGCGCCTTGAAGTTGGGAACCACAGAAAACCAACTTCAGCCGTTTGATGTATTTCTTTTGTGCGGTAATTATGGCCAATTACAATTAACCATAGATAATCCCAATTATTATGGTCAGTCACGGCAACATTAACGATCAAAGGAATCTGAATATCGATGTCTTAGTGACCCATATATAGGGATCGGTATATAGGAACCGGCAAAAACCCGAAATTCGGACATTGGCAAACACTAAACATGGCCCCCCGCTCTGTCCCTTGTTGGATATAAGCAGGCTAACTTACGGCTGGGCCATGCTAGAAAAAAAAAAAGGAAAAGCCCCGCCAGCCACCAAGACCACGGGCAGAACGCCGGCCGGCATCGCGCCACCGGACCTCCGACCCACGCAAAGGACCATAAACATTGACACCAAATATGGTCCCCGCTCTGAAGCAGATTAAGGACATTGGCAGGGTCATGGGCTGGCCAGTTCACGAACTGGGCAACTTCGAGCTTACGCAGTAACATATATACAGTCAACCCTCAGTTTACGAACGTCTCGGTTTAAGAGAAAAGAAAACGCAGAGAACTGGAATGAAATTATTTCACTGGCATTTGGACGATCGTAAAGGAGTTGAAATTTGGTATACTTACCTAAATTAAAACATGTATTGGATTCCTTGCACAAACGAAAGTTTGGCAACAATAAAACACGTGTGTGTAACAGGGTTATGAAAACAGTAGGCCTACTGCTGCAACCTGGCGGCGAATATTAGAACTCTATTGAAAGTGGGCTTGCCTAACTAGTGCTACGTCCTGGTGGAATCGCCAACTACTATACGAACCTGAAGCAATTAGATTGTAACACGAATATTTCAATGTTTCTTCTTTTTTGGGACAAAGTAACGCCTACCCGGGGGGGAGGGTCAAAATATCCCGTATTTATGATACATTAAGAAAAAAGATTTACAGAGAGTTTTAATAAATAAGTTCCGGACAGTGTGTAAGCCTGTTCCGGACTCTGCCACGAAGCTAGGCTGGAAGAGATCTCGGCAACGGGATAAATGCAGTGTCAAAGTTCTGGCGTTCATTCATTCAGAGGGTTTTAATGGTTCCTGCTATGATTCCTGCCGATTTCTGGTTAAGGGGTCTTGAAAACGTAACCTCGGGTATAACAAGAGAATTTCACGGAGTCTTCAATATCGCGTTATAACCAAGCTTGTATTTCGAATAATTTATACAGTGAGAAGAATTGAGAAACTTTTATATCTATCTCTCAAAAGAAATCTAAATTGACGCTGGTCATTTTGATTTTATTTTTCTCTTTCCCGGATTTTTCGCTGACTAAGGGTGTGAACATAGTGCATCCATATTTCAGATTCTGGAAACCCGCGTCGTTTCTGATTGGTTAAAAACCTGAATTTCAACTTTTTTTTAACTTCAAATTCAGGTTTTTAACCAATCGGAGAAGACGCGGGTTTCCAGAATCTGAAATACATACGCCCTATATTCACACCCTGATACGGAATCGATACTCAGTAACGGATTTATAGTTTTGCCACCTGTGAACTACATGAATTTTGCCTCCCTTCTTCCATTCCAGTCTAATTTTCTTGACCATACATTTCTCAAATTTTCCACCTTGAGTTATAACCCGCTTTGCTTCCGCCCCTGTAAATACGCCTTTGCCTCTGAGTCACTCTTTTGGTTACGCATATGCTTATACACGTTCTAGGTTCATCCCATGCTTACACACTGGCTAGGTCACTCCCACGCTTGCACACAGTCTAGGTCACTCCCACGCTTGCACACAGTCTAGGTCACTCCCACGCTAGCACACATTCTAGGTTCATCCCATGCTTGCACACACTGTCTAGGTCACGCTTTTGGTTACTCCCATGGTTGCACAGCTCACTCTCTAACATTGTCTCTCACTTGCTAAGTCACGCGTTTGGTCACTCATTGACCTAGTCCATTTGTTCTCTACTAGGCCATAGTTTCCCAAACTTTTTGTTACCCATAACTCCCTTCTTCAAAAATATTTTTTTATTCTCATCACCCCCAAACTCAAGTTAACCCATAGGATCCTACAGTAAACCAGTAGCTTTTACTGCCCCAGTGGAGCATTTCATCGCTCCCAGGGGTGATATTTCTCACTTTGGGAAACACTGCTCTAGGCGGAGGTGGATTTATGATTTTACAGCCTGGGGACTATACTAATTTTGCCACCCTTCTCCTATTCTATTAATTTTCTTAAACATTGATTCCCTAAATTTTCCACCCCTCCAAACTTGCCGCTCTGGGCTATATAGCCCGCAAGTCCCCCCAGTAAATACTCCTCTATCGATGCTCCGCTTTAAAAAAATAAATAAATAAAAATCTTAATTAAGACCTTTAACGTAAAAAAATCTCTAGGCAGTGGACATTTTTTTTCATGAGAAAGTTTTGTTAGTTAATATGTAAAAGAAGGATTGGGATGGGGAAGGAAAGAGAGAGAGGCAAAAATCCGGAATTGGTGTCAAGACATCGCAGTAAAAGTTGGACTGCATCTCAGGCCGATGTCTTTTGATTGGTCTAAACCACATTCTACGCGTGCTTTTATTAACACGCCTCGAACTAATGAGATGGCCCAAGACTTACGCGCGCGCTCTTTTTCTCACTAACAAAGTCTCTTCCTAAGGCGCCATCGATCCAAACAAAACCGTGTTGGGGGAGAGCCCAGTTGTTCTTCCCTTACCTTTCTTATACACATATATATATTCGGATACCCACCATGTGATGACGATCAGCGTTGCCTCGGCGACTGGTACAAGACCTCGGAAGCCGACGTTTCTCTCTGTTCTCTGGAGGAGAAGCAAAAAAAAATAATAGAAGTATAAAGTCTTGCGTACCAGAGCCCCACAGTCTGTATAAACGAGCCCATCCCGGTGAAGAAAATGATGCCTATGCGCGCCACCGAATAAAACTGTTCGCGGGCTCCGCTACATAAACAGAAACCACCGAGAAAGTGTCGAGGAAAGTTCTCCAGAAGGTGTTAGTGATGCGCTCTTGGACGGACGGACGTCAGCAACAAGCTGACAGCTAAATATCCAAAGAAGGCTCCGGGAAAAAACTTAATTTTTTTGCAGGTGAGATTTTACAGCTGCTGGTCAATTTTAACAAAAATTATTTTGCATTTAAATTGACCTAAACGAATAAGTTTTCGTAGAAATTTTACTGACATGCATATCCAAATCGAATAATTCGTGTTATCAGTAGATACTTAGAGTGAATATCTTTGATCTAAAAAATATCAACTAATTTTGTTTTGTGTTTGATTTAAAAAAATTTAATTTATTTATGAAACTCAATTTTACAGTATATAAAAATATATATTAGATAACTCTTCTTATAAAAGTAGTAAATATATACAATTAAGAGAAATTTACTAAAAACATATTATATTTTGCATGTGTGATGATGTAATATTATTTTGAACTTTTATGCATTAATACTATTTTGAAGCGTAAAAAAATTACTTTGAAGCATTTCTATTTGATTTGAGTTCATAAGAGTGAGAACTTCGATTTTTGGTTTGAAATATTTCGTTGTTGTTGAAGGATGTGTGTATGGCTTTTCCGCATGGCATGCATGATACTTTTGAAAAATACTATGCCGGAGGTAAGGGACACCATGTCACAAAAGTGAAATTTAACTGGACAGCAGTTTATAGTTTTTCTTGTATTTCTTTATACTAGCATGATGTATTTTATAAAGTGAGAAAATATCTCTGTTATTTTTTTATTAAAATAAGACTTAGTGTCCTACAGGATAGACAAACTAAAAAATTTACATGCCCGACTTAAAATAATGCATGCTCGAATAAATATTTTATATGCTAGTGTAAGATATGTTATTGAAAAAAATAATTTCCCGGTCAAAATTTTTATATGCCCCGGGCATGTTGGTTCATTTGTCTAGCCCTGGTGTCCTATACTTCTGTGTAGTGTAACGAATGTACAGCAAATTAATAGCGTTATTCCAATATTGACAAAATAGGACATAGTGCCATTTACCTCCGTCATACAGATATAATGCTGTAAAACATTAATATGAAACTTCTAAATAGATTAGAAATTTGTATTTCCCAATTTCGTAATATCTAGGTTTTTTTATAGTGATTTTAATCATTATTAGTATAATGGTAAATATTCTAGTTCTTTGTGCAAATCTTTGCAATGAATCCAAGCGATGGATAAAGTAGGTATTATTAAATGCATCCAAATTTTGTTGAAAGAACTTTTTTTTACCTAAATTTAAATACTTCATATACATTTTATGAACATATATGAATAATGAGAAACTGCTCATAATATCCCGATTAATTTTTGAAGAACTTCAGAATAAATATGTCATTGCTTAATGAGAAAATTGTCTTCATATGCCTCATGCACAATCTCGAATCTCTTTGGCATTCATTGCTAAATATATTTATAAGATATGTCGACTATATAATAGATTGATAAGGTGGTATAGCTTATGTATATAGTCTTCCCTTTCACTAAGGATAATATTCCAGAACTTCCTATCATGAGCTTTCTGCTGCGTGAAGATATTGACCTGCCATCAAAATTGCTAACCTTAGTCAATTTATATTTCAAGTTAGTTTGTGTGTAAATAAGCTGTAGATTTGTTAGTGTTTGGACAGTTATCGGTGCAGCGTAGGCTGAACCTGTCCGAATTCTAAATATTGTGCTTCAAGTATTGTATGGTCTAACAGGGCCAAATCTGTTTAGTTTCCTTGCTGCATTCGTAGGTTTCGCGTAGGTTTTATGGTCACTTGTACGAGTAGGTGAGTATATTAGGTAAAATTTAGTAATAAAATTTCAAAAAAACTGATTAAAATCTGTCTCGCTCTTGAAAGCAATTTTTTCTCAAAACACGCATCGTACCTTATGAGTAAGTATAATATAATGTTTGACCAGAATATGTGAGGTAATAAATGAGTTTTGTTTGAGATACTTTTTTTAAAAGCAGGTAATATTTAGTCATTGTGTGCTGTTCTTCATGAATTATCGCTTTAGAGATTAGTGTTCTTTTTTTAACCTTTCAACATGTCAACTTGGCATCACATTGAACTGAGAAGGGGCAAATTTTTATTTTAACTAAGTTTTTATTGAGAATATGTTAACCGTAACATAAAATGAATTGATTTTATCACATTCTTGACCTTGCTTAGCTCACGAGCTAATTATCGGTATTTTGTTTCATTAGTAAATTGCGTTGATTTCTCAACCTACCTGAAGAATAAAAAATATTCACTACAATTTACTAAAACTGTTTCATGTATTAACTTGAATTTTTATTCATGTTTGGAGTGAGCGTATATCATGGTAAAAGCTGAAAACCAGTGGGAGAGAGAGTAACTTAAGATTATAACCTAAGTAAGCTGGTCGGTATGTTTCCTGTCAGCATTTACCAACACTAATTGGTGCAAAGGTCCCGTTTTTTTCAATGATGAATGAGCAGTCATGCGTTTCTATAAATTTTTCCCGTCATAATTAACTTGATGCTAATTTATTTTGAATCAGTCAGCCATTATAATTAGCAAATTAATTATGTATGAATTAATTACACTTACTGCAATGGTAATCGTAATGTAAATAATAATCAATTCTTTGAATGATTGAGCTCACATGTTTGGAAAAGAGATGAATTAATCACAAACTCGTAATAATGACGTTTGTAAATGTTTATATTTCAGAATTCTATATATATTTCACATTCTATCAGCTCGCTTTGGTGAACTTGGGTTTGATTGAAAATCTTTAGACTTTTACCATAACATACAGGGTGCACAGTAAAGCTCTCCTTACACCGTTTAGCTTTAAAACCGTTGATCATAGAAACATATTTCCAATTAGAAAAAATATTCAAATAATATATAAATGCATAATATATATAACATTCATTCTACAGTGGGCTGTATATATATATATATATATCAAAATAGAAACATTTCATTTTAAGCAGTTCCCCTACCTTCATTTCTGATTAAAACCTTTACATGCATCTACTTAAGAGTAGAACGCAAAATAATATCTCAATTATACGATTTTCACATTTACACGACGTTTGGCCTTAGTTGCTATTCGTTCCTTTCTGCATATTTTAATGTTAAAATATTTCATTTATTCGACACACAACCTCAATTATTAGACTTCTCTCTTTGACTCAAACTCCAAATCTTTAGAAAATGGCATCATTTTCATCCATCGAATCCACGTAATTTTTGTACATCATGAAAACGCATCGCTCAAACAGTTTTCATGCATTTTTGTCACTGCAAAAGTCATAAACTTCAAGGTGATGTTAGATAATCATTGAGTGGGTTAAAGTATTTCAGAGTGGACACTTGGATGCAGGATCGGATTTGAGCAGGTGCGAAGGATGCGGCCTCACCGGTCCATTAAATTTTTAGGGCCGCAAAACATGATAAAAATACTTTAAGTTCATTTTGACTTTAACTTCCTACAGTGATAATTTAAAACTCTGTCGAAGAAAGGGAAACCCCTAATATTCATACATTGAACCCTCTGGCCTAGAGTTTGACAGAGTGCCCCCCCCCCCCAAGCCAAGAAGAGGGTGTTGCAGATGGATCTGGTGTCCCGAGCGTTAGACCAGAGGTTGCGCTAAATTCTTCCTTCAGCCACTTATTCGAAATTGAAGGGTAAAATTGATAAACCCTGCAAGTGCTAAAAAAAATCAAACATCGTTTTTCACGTTAGTTTCAAATTATCAATGCTTTGCAATGTTCTCAACGTGAAAAGTGTCCGGTAGTCCTCTAAGGGGTTCAAAAGGGCGTGTAAAGAGATCGCCAATGTGAACGTCCCTATGGGCTGCAAAAACAGTTTCTTTTTTTGCGATTTACTATTATTTTCCCTTTTGGAACTTACAGTGTTTACCACTTTTACTATTTAGGCCCGCCCCTGTAACAATTCATTTTTGAGAATTCCTTAGACACGGAGCCTTGAAGAAACAGATTCAATTTGTTTGAAATGCAACCAGTGTTGCGGAATGTGCTTTCAGAATTTTTTCTAATGTCCACATCGTTATTCCTGGAGGGTAGAAAAGTGCATATAGAAACGTCCTCTCCTCAACAATCAATGTTGAGGAGATGAATCTTGATGACTCCGATGAATCTTGTCAATACAATATTCATCGAAAGACTGGTTATTTGTGGAGATGAAGATTACAAGAGAGACCGGGGCTCGAGTCCCCGGGAGAGCAATTATGAATTTTCTTCCTTGTAATCTTCATCTCCACAAATAACCAGTCTTTCGATGAATCTTGTATTGGGTAGAAAAGTGTATTGAAATCATTCGGAAGGCTAATAGAGAGCATGTACAGTATCGGCTCTTTCTTTAAAAAAAAATTTAAAGAACCGAACTCTACGCACTATTTGCTTTACTTAGAAATAGAAATCACTCAGAAAAATTAATAACGATAACGCTTTTTTAAAAATGTTTAAAATTACGTTTTTGTCTTAATTCTGAAATAAATAGGATAAGAGTACTCAAGATTGAAGCAACAGTAATGTTATGGCAATTGTAGTAATATGAACTGAGGCAAGTAGAACCGCTTTTTTTTTTCATTAGTTCAAGTTCAATTCAGCACCTACGTTTGAGAAGTCAACGAAAATTTTTCGAAATTTTTCGAATCATTTTTCGAAAATATGACAGCATGGTTTTTAAATCATTCTATTTTTAGGGCGCTTTTTCGAGGCTTAGTTCGTCCTGGACTGGAGTATGCTGTAAGGTTTTGGAGACCATACCTACAGAGGGACATAGACTTGGTTGAAGGGATGCAGAGAAGAGCTACGCGTGTCTTATTGGCACACAGGGCTTGAGTTATGAAGAGAGACTTCATTTTTTGAATATGTTTACATTGGATGAACGCAGGTGTCGAGGAGATATGATCGAAGTGTTCAAAATTTTCAATGGGATGGATAGAATGGGCCATGAACTTTTAGTACACCGCCAATCGACTGCTTTTACAAGGGGACACCAGTATCTATTGGTGAGGGACAATGCGAGGTTATGGTGTCGCAGGGAATTTTTCTCTAATAGGGTTGTTAATAAATGGAATAGCTTACCCCCGGAGGTAGTAAATTGTAACACAATTGACACGTTTAAAAAGAAATACGATAAATATGTTGGGATAAATCGAGAAGCTATCCATTCTTAGAATAAGACAACCATAAGTATTCTTTATGGGCATTGTATAATATTTTATCATGTGTATATATTGTTTATAATTTGTGTTAATTGCATTTTTAATTGGGTTGCTGCATTTTTGAAATATATGACATCCATATTTTTATGGGCATCTTTTTATCAGCCACCTCGTTGGGCATTTTGCCTGTTGTGGCGTTGTATTTGTATTTGTAGAATATTAATTGATGCTATAAAAATAGATTTCATTCATTTCAAGCACATATTTTCTAGATTTGAAAAAATATAGAAATAGATTAAGAAATTCTGGCCGCCAGCATGAGGCAATTTAACATGCTGAACATAATTTTGTCATATCCTGGGATTTCTGAACTCGGATCTTGTTTTTTTAGAAAATTGATTATTTTAAGTTAGTCACTAATTTCGAAACTACTTTCGATCTGCATACTGTTAATTGTTTCCTTTAGAAACTATAAGAAATATCTACCAGGGGGTTTCGCACTCAAATGGTACTGGGGGGGGGCATGTTTCCCACTCGCCAAAATTTATGTTCATAGTGGAGACATTATATATTTTGAGAGCTTTCTTTTTACCACACGCCGAAATTTATGTTCATAGTGGAGACATTATATATTTTGAGAGCTTTCTTTTTAAAATTCCAATCAAAAAATTTGAAATTGAAATCCTTCCCAGTTTTCGTTGAATTGGCTTGTATTTGCCAATTCTAAAAAAATTGGGGTAGGTTGTGTCATAAATACGGCCGCAAGTTTTGACGTGAACATGTTTTTTGTGCCTTAAATCGCGTGGTAGGTACAAGCATAATGGAATTATGTAATTAACGTCGGCTTTGTCTTTGGAATAGCGAACAAACGTTACCAAAGTCATCTATTTTCATTGTGAACTGCTCGAGATATAGCGAAAAACAATTTGTTACGAAATCAGGGCAGCAGCCCTATTGACCAGACAGGAAGAGGTATTGAAACCGGAGTAATATCGTTGAATGCACATTTGCAATTTGCATCTGGCGATACCATTGCTTTTGACGTGCGTTGGGTACTTCCTGAGATATGAGCGTCTAAAGAATTTCGCCACGAAACTTTTTGCAAATATGCTCGTAGCATCGTCTCTCAGATGATTTAAAAAACCTATTCACTTCCATTTGATAAAATTATTGATTCAAGAATATTCAAATATGATCACTTATCTAAAATGTTATGAAGAGGATTATCACTTGAGACATCTAGTCCGTTTCAAGTAAATAAAGGTAATTTACATACTTTTAATGAAAAATTTAATTTAATTTTAATCGGATTGATCGAGTCGATTAACTCAACTAAAATTTTTAACTACAATTAACAATTGATCGATTAATCGACCCGATTAATTGATTAATCGGACCAGCCCTATTTAAAATCATTTACAAAATGGTGATCATAAATGAATTACAAATGAATGAAGTTTAAACAAAGGAAAAAATTTATTTAAACCATAAAAAAATCAAATATATTTTATTATTCCGGCATGCAAAGCTAATTAAAAACCTTAGTATACAGAGAACTCGTAATGTCTATTAACAACTTCGGTATATATAGAGAAAACTCACAACATAATAATATATACCCTCTCCCCGTAAATATTAACCGACATTATACAGTATGAGGCGAATGAGAAAGGGAATCTGAATTTTCTCGGACTATCAAACTTGAGAGGTGAAGGAAAGGACAGAACTTCATCATCTCTAATGATACTTCAACTTTCAATGTTGAGTTATTGAAAAGTAGATGTGGTTATATATATATATATAGGCTATATATTTAAAAAAAAAAAACGATTCTTTTTCCAAATTTTTTTTCCCGACGAGTCTCAACTTCGGTTAGTTGCCCAACGAACACCATTGCTGACTTTTAATTTGTGAATTTGACGATAAGTCTCTAGAAGCAACTAGTGCTGAGAGAGAGAGATTCAGAAACTTTATCTCTTTCTTCACATTCGTACTACACTTGATAAAGTCAATGCAAGTAAGTACGGCATTAGTGTAAATGAATTGGGTTCCACTTGCCTCGCCACAGGAAAAACGGGAGGAAAGCGTGACCTCCTTAATTCCTCCTGTCCGTGAAAAAATATAATTATATTAAAATTACAGATAAAATAATAAGAAATTGCCACCAAAAAATCTATATTATGCCAACTCCCACCTTCAGAAATAGTCGAAATGTAAAGGGCACAACAGGTAGCGACATCACCATACACCATAAAATAACTAGTTACAAGCTTCTCGTAACCTTGTACGAGCAGCTATCGTCCCATTTACATTTTTTACTGAAAAATAGAGTAAGTACGAAAGCAATTATCCACAAGAGACTTCCCAGAAGCTAATTGAACTTCATAAATCATATGGGGGGTTCCACTTAATTTCCACTTGCCTCAGTACCTCACGTATTTTGCTATAATTTAAAAAAAAATTGAATTTCGTGAGTCTTTTGCTCAAGTATGGTTTTTATGTAACAAAATTTCAAATGAAATTAAAACCATTGAATTATTGTAATATTTTCTTTGATCTACAAGCGGGAAGGGGGTATTTTCAAAAAAGTTTGTTACGCGATGTTTGCATTTATACTAGTTTTTGACCGTGGCTATTCAACTTCCTATAAACGAGGCTTCACTGAATCAAATTGTCTCATTTCTGCACACAATGGTCTCTTAAATAATTAATTTCACTAGAAACATAAGACTTTTTTATTTGACTCATTAAATTAGGACGAAAGCTTTTTAGATATTATATAGTCTCCTTATATATTGTTATAGGTAAGAAAAAACCGTAAAAAATGAAAATTTGCGTTTTTTGGATATTTCTTCCTCACTGGAAGTATGTGTCTATTTTGAACGGTTTCAAAATTAAAGGGTTTGTGAAGATTTTACTCTATGCACACTGTATAAACAAATACTGCATGATGAATTCCAATATTTGAAATTTCCTATTGTGCACATTGTCCGTGGCATTCCACTAATGATCTCAGTTGAACAACTGAACCGAAACATAATTATTCATGATTATCAAAAGTTAGCTATGATCTCAAATTTCCAATAGTGCTGTTATATGAAATACTATATTTATTTTACTGTTATGTATATCCTGTACATAATATATTCACTTATTTTCAAATGCTATCTTCATTTTTAAGGATAATATTTTTCAAGATTTCTTTCTCGATGAATTAGGTTTGCTAATTAATCCGCTTACGTGCCCAAAACATACTCAGCAAATTGTGTTGGTTTCTATCTAATCCGCACATAGAAATTGAAATAATTGGCTGATGGAAATACGAGTGTTTTCCGATGATATTTCACAGATGGAGTTCACATAATCCGGGCCGTATTGCACTTATGGTATCGAATTTTGCATTCTGCACGAAATTGCAAAAGTTTAACTATTCGTGAAAATCTCTCGATCTGGTATGATGGTTGAAATGCCTACCACATCTGGTTTCTTTCATTCTAGAAAGCTGCTTTTAATAAATGACATCCTACTTGTGTGTGTAATTTACGTAATTGCTTACATTATGATAATTCCGTGAAATAAATCTAATACACAGTTTTCAATTACAAAAAAATTATTTTCAGCCCAAAAAATTCATTCTCAGTAATAAAACGCAGTCTAAGTGTATTTTTTTTTTTTTTTTGAGAAATGCTGGATGTACATAATTAAAGCTTCTCTGTTATCAGCTGTCTATACAGACTTAACTATTCATCAGAAAATTATGAAATTTTAGGGACGTTAATGAAAAGATGAGAATTTTTGAAGACCAAAGTTCTCTGTATAGCTTTCGGCGAGGAATCACCGTGTTCGTAAAAGAGTTTCACCAACAAAAAGCACGTTCTTGTAAACAAAACGTCACAAGTTTCAGCTGAAAAATAAGAATGGAAATTGTTCTGCAGAAGATGTTTAACCCCTACGATGAAGCTTGAGCAGTTTGGTCACGTGTTCACAAAAATACAGCGTTTGCACTATAATTTGCATAGGAAACATTCTCTAGAGATAAACGTCGGAACTAATTTTTTTGCTCTCAATTTTTTCCCATCCCTTCATTAAGGCCAATGTTTCCAGTTTCATAATTTTCTGTTGAATAGTTCCGGTTGTTGACACCTTCTCTCTGAATAGGCGAACTTTAATTATGTACCCACTGTATATCTTTTCAGCAAATTTACAGACAAATGTCTACACATTGTAACGAGCCGAATACATTTCTAAATCACGAAACCAATTCGCAATTCACGGATCGTAACCGGTCTAACGGCGCATGGATAACTATCACCTATAATAAAATTTTATCGTGAAACATTCTACATAGTTCTTGAGGGTGCCATTTTAACAAATATAAATTTTCAAGATTATAGCGACTAAAAAACTGTTCTTTTTCGAGATAAAAAAATTGAAAATAGTTATATATATATATATATATATATATATATATTTCTACTGTGCCATCACGCAAAAAAAAATATGATTAATGATATTACTTTTTATCAAAAGAAAATTAATTCGCTCTACATATTGCTTTCTTTGTAGCTAAAGGGTAATGATCAAAAAATATTTTACGAGTTTTGAATAAAGAGGAATAGAAATTGATGTTACTCTAAGGAATCGTTTCCACTCTTTCAACTTAATAAATAATCAAAAATGAAACTTGAGTTTGCAAAAGGAAGATACGGCTTTTTTAATCTATTTTCTCAATCTATTGATTGCAATTTTTCCCCCCGTATATGTGATAAAAGCAAGTGTCAAAAATTTTTCTAGGAGTCGCATAATTTAATAAGTGTTGTTTTTTTTTAAATATCTTATGCTAAATAGATTTCACATCGATTGCTCAGATGATAAAATTTATTACGTCCACGTGTTAGAAGTAAACATGGTTATTCACGAAGAGTAGAGATCTTTTTCGTTCAGGTCCATAATAAACTTCATTTCAGAAGATGTAGTCACTTTCAATGTGAGATCTGTTCTCAAAAAATGCTTAGGGAGTTTGCACAGCTTCGTGCGAGTCGGCCGAATTGAATCATGATGCCCAAGTTTAGTGAGAGCGTAATTTTTTTTTCTAACTTACGTCTTCCGTGATGTCTTTTTATCCATGTAATCGGAACTGTCGTCAAGTTTAACTTTTTGTGTTGATTCAGTTGCTGTTGCTTAATCGGATTCTGTTGGATAATCCGTAAACGGAAACGTTGTCCAAGGATAAGAAATCGGGTTTTCTTTATTACACTGTCCTTAGGCTTATCACCCATTTCCAGATATGAGTAATTGTTTTGTACCGATCTATCTCACACTTCTTTAGTACGCATTGTACAGTACATCGTGATATTTTACTTTTCGTGATGCCAGACAGTTGAATATACACGTTACTTTTCTGTAAATCATAAAATCAAGTGCTGTAAAATAATCACTTCGAACAAAATAATGTAATTCATGAAAGAATTATACATTGGAAAATATAATTTTGCAGAAATTCAAAAGCAAAGAAATATCAAAATTTATATAATGTGCATTAAAACAGCAAGAAGATGATTGTAAAAACACAAAAAAATTCAAAATATAAATACAGGGTGCATAGCAAACAGGGGTATGGCATTTTACTGGCGAACCGTTGATTCTAGAGGCATACTTCCAATTAGAAAAAGTTTCCAAACAATGTGTTATACTCAGATATGTCATTCATGTTTCGAAGGGTTGTATAGTAATTAAAATAAAAAAATTTAGTTTTTTATACTGTTCCCATATGCCCCAAACCCAATTAAAAAATTGTTGCCCTGTCTTCTGATGCCAACGGAAAAAAATCCATGTTTCCAAGTGCAATATTCACCGAGATATTCGAATTCGAAAAACAGAGGAAAGTTGGGGAGAACAGCTATAAATGCTTAAAAACAGTTTTACTCGCATTTAACGCTGTTTTTCCCCTAATTTCCTCTGTTGTTCGCATTCGAATATCTCTACAAATAATGCACTTAGAAACGTGGAATTTATTTTTATTTATTTATTTATTTTTATTCTTTGGCATCAGGAGAGACGGGGCAACAACTTTCCAACTGGGTTTTGGGGCACACGGGGACTGTATAAAAAGTTAATTTTTTATTTTAATAACTATATAACCCCTTGAAACATGAATGACATATCTGAATACTAAACGTTATTTGGGAACTTTTTCTAACTCGAAGTATACCTCTATGAACAACGGTTCACCAATAAAATGCCATACCCTTGTTAGCTATGCACCCTTGATATATATACACACATATAATAAAACACAACACAAAGAGATTTAAAATTTAAATTCAATACCGTTCTTGTAAGAAGCTTTCCTGACACAGGTCTACAACAGAAATGGCGACATGATCACACAAAAATATTGCTACAGCAGGGAGTCACACATCGAGGGGTTAGGGCACCAACCTCTCGATGAGTATAAAAAAAATGCTGCCGTTCGAAATCAGCAATAAACTGTATATCCCGGACAAATTAGCCCTTGTGTGCAGGAAATGACCATGGTGCGACAAAAATGATCAAATTTAAAAATGATGGAAACATAAAAGGCAGGGAAAAAATTAAAAGCAAGAAATAATACTTTTTTTTTAAAAAATAAAATTAATGCAATGCTTAAAATATCCAAGTTAATGCTATTAAATAAATTTCTAAAATTTGAGAATTAACATTTTGTCCAAAATATTTATTCTAAAAAAGTTAATGGAAAATAGATGTTAATTTCTGATGATATAATTAAAATATACATTATTGCATTATCGAATAAAATGCGTTATCGAATCAGAACAATTTGACATTCACGTCAACTCGATTAGTAAGATATATTACACTTCCTGGTTATAGAAAGATAAAACATGTACAGAAACGTAGACATCTCGACCTTCCGAGGAATTCAAATTCCCGAATATTCGAAAATATTTCATAGTATGTAGGATTTTTATTTGAAAAATTGTCGGAACCATCTAACTTTTTTTTTCCAGGAAATGAAAAGTAAAAATTTCAGATATAATCTAAAAGAAGCAGCAATGGAATGACAGTTACGTTAAAAACAAATGTTTTTGTATCAGAATACAAACCTATGCTCCATCAATCAAAAATATATTATTTTTTTGTTATATTATTATTATTATTATTTTAGAAAAAAAAGAAGTCTTATAGTATTTTTCCTTATTCTTATTTGCATAAAAATATATTTTCGAGAAAAATTTTATTTCGAAGAACAAGGATAACTTATGTAAGATAATGGTTTTTTTTTCAAACAAAAAAAATATTCCAGAAAATGCGATTTTGTAGAAAAAACTCACTAAATCATGACAAGATTCGGTGGGTTTTTTTTTCCTCATAACATTCTTTTCTGCATAGTAATAAGAAACTCGAGTACTAAAACGAGTTTTCTTACTTTGTACCCATTTTATAAGAGATCATTGTTAGATTTTTAAAATTCTATGAATATTAATATAAGTTTGATAAAATGATATAAAAAATTCATATCATTATGCAATCAATCAAAAAGACACCCAATCATTGCCATATCTTCTTATATTAACCAAACTGGTAAACATTCAAGTAATTTTCAGAAAAATATCCGGGAACAGGTAGTTTTTCTTAATAACGAGTCTCGTAGTGAAACATATCATCTTATGGTGAGAGAAGTCAAATTGCGTAAATCTCTGAATGCGATATTTATTAACATTATTTGTAAATGGCAGGTTGGCACTTACATCACATAGAGGGAAAAAAGACACATATAGAAAATAAAAAAAACATTAAGAGATAAATGAATAAAATAGGATAAACAAGCATGTAAAGTAATTTAAAAAAATCTAAAACTATTAAAAGAAGTGTATATAAAACTGAAATTACATAAAACAATAGAATTATAAGTTAAAACCACAACAACGTAATGATAGCTGGCTCAAAAATGATAAAAACGGTGAAAATTAAAAATTTAACAAAATTAAAAAGCACAGTATTGAAGATATCGAAACGCATCATGTTTTTTGGCAGCCTTGAACTGATGGATTGTAGGCTTCGTCACAGTCTCATCGGGTAATGAGTTCCATATGCGACCTGTGCGAATGAAAAAACTATAGTACCTCATTATTTTGGCAGAATGGAATCATGATAGTAAAATCGTGGGCTCTTGTTGTTGAATTAGTGTAGGCAAGGGGGTCGACTGCTATGGGGTGACATGCAAGGTCGGGTGCATCAATGCGTTAGGACGGCACTGCTATTGACACACCTGTCTATTTCATAATCAAATTTAGCTCATTATTTCGAGTTTATGCTGACAAGTTTAGAACTGATCGCTTTAAAAATTAATGCCTTTTCCTATTCCATCGATCCTTTAAATTGATAGATTTATATTTCCTAACTACTCACGTACACCATAGTCATTTTCATTCATCAATTTTAATTTTCTGAAGTCTACGTGAAGTATCAGGTGCATTTTTTCCCCTTACAGTATAAACTTGACTCAAAACGTGCCATTTTATACAAAAGAAAATAAATGACACTTGAAATTAGCCGGTGATCAATCTTAACAGAACAGTCAACTTCCAATTAAGTTTAATTAAAGTCCATTCACTCAGTGATATTCAATATTTTTTTAATTCCTCTGAAAGCTTCAGTTTATTGTGCAAATTCCTTAGAATTGTGTAAGTACAGCTCTTTAGTCGCACGGTAAAATGTGCATGGAAAATTACCAAAAAATAGATTTTTTTTTCAAAATACATCAGATGGATATAATGAACTATATTCCGCTATCTTTTTTCCTGAATCATGTTACAAAAATAAGTTTAATGGTTGGATATATGAAGAATGTTCCGTATAAATGTCTGAATATGTGACACAAGTAGCTCTATGATAACACGTAGTTCTTTGTAAATAACTCACGATGTAGTTCTCATCAATCACTGATTTTTTAAAAAAATATCATGCTTATTTTTGTATCTCACATAGATTTCTCTCGAAACAATGATAAATCTTCATTTTAGTTTAGTCTAACTATTGAATAAGCATATAGTCACTGAAGATAACGTTCCACGTAAAATGATTAATAAAGCAAGTGACGTAAATATGTCTCGCAGCAGTTAATCAATCCGTACCAGGAAAATGCCATGCATTCAGAACTATCATCAGTCAATTCCTAGATCCCGTTGAAGGAGTTAGTAACAATGCAGTAAAGAAGATTATGTACAAAACTTCTACCGATCATTATACAAATATCATTCGTGTACCGCAATAATAATTCCAATGGTAAAATATGGAGACGGAAATTCCAACGCTGATCAAAAACTGACAAACTAAACTAGAAATTATAACTATATGATTTGAGGATTAAATTTCTATTGGCTACCATGCTTGAGAGTCTGGGCTACAATATTCACAGTTATCAGGTCAACGATTAGAATCACTATAGCAGCATTCGTGTTTATAACCGTTTGTAATCAGATTTATTTTATAGGTCCTAGTTGAATTTGCCCTCGTTCGCATTGCTATGTGACAAAATCCATTAAGACCAGAGTTTGGAATAAGATTGTTCCAAAGGGATTTTCGGAAGGAGTTCTGTGTGTGCACCAGAGATATCCTGATCACAATTACAAAGACGATTTATTTGTACTAGCATTCACTTTGAACGTTAATACATTTGACGTCAGAAACTGGAAATCGAAACAGATTTAACGTTGATAAAGCGCAACGCAACAGCGGCTTATCAATTGCGAATTTTGATGTCTTTGTAGTCATATAAATTATTGATTAAGCAATATCATTAATAACAAAAACCATTGTTTTTCCGGTAAATATCAATTTTCAAACAGAGGTTAATTCTTTCCTATATATGTATATATATATATATTGTATTTTATATAAAATGTAATGTCATGTGTAGCGAAAATATCTCATTAAAACAGTGCATGTGCATTTTTTAAGTTAGTTTCAATAAAATCCAAACCTTTAATTCTTTCAATCGTTTCGAAATTCCATAAAATAATACTTTCTAAAACTTTCCGTCGACAAATTTCATGGGTTAAACTGTTCATTAAACTATCGTCAATATTCTGAAGCATACTTACGTACAGCCCTTTCACTAATACAGATCTTGTTATCAAATTGCACTTAAAAAAGGCTTAATTACCCAAATTAAAACGTCTCTTCCAATAGCTTTAAATACTAAAGCACTTAACGTATTATTAAATCAGATT
The DNA here is from genome assembly GCF_987345545.1 of Pholcus phalangioides. Taxonomy (NCBI): domain Eukaryota; kingdom Metazoa; phylum Arthropoda; class Arachnida; order Araneae; family Pholcidae; genus Pholcus; species Pholcus phalangioides. Next base: position 34,206,574 of record NW_028301600.1, on the reverse strand, counting down.
AACTGCTGAGTTCCAAGGCCTGAAGTATTCTTAACTCACATTTTAATATATCGCAGACAAAAAAAACAGTTCAGGTTAGAAATATAAAACGAATATTTTGAGTACATTTTCTCAGAAAATGGAAAAATAAAGCTAAATTTAAAATATTTGTTAATGGGAATCAATGACAGTGCTTCCAGAAAACCAGTCTCGGTAGTAATCTGTTTATATTCCATGATATCATACTTTCATTCATGCTCATCAAAAAATTTTGTATCATTGCCTTAGTCATCTTCCGCGCGTTTCAGTTTATAATAGTTCTTAACGGTGAATTTCGAAACTTTCAATCCAAAAACTGCATAGGCCTTAATACTATTATACAACGACCTAAGATATTTAAAAGTTTTCCAAGATCTTCAGTTTCTAATCTGATCTTAAGTTTTTCTTCACATATACAGATGTCACCCTTTCAGTAATATAGATCTTTCTATCAAACCGCACTTAAAAGGCATAATTAACACATCTCTTCCAATACCTTTGAATATAAAAGCACTTTATGAGTTATCAAATGAGATTAATTGCTAAGTTCGAAGCCCTGTGAATTTTCCTTAATCTTCCTCCAATTAAGCTTATAATGATTCTTGACGGAGGGTTTCGAAACTTTTATATCCCAAAACTGCATAGCTTAATACTATTATACAACGCCCGAGGTTATTTAAAAGGTTTTCAAGATTTTCAGATCCTAATCTGATCTATCTATGTGTGTGTGTGTGTGTCATCACATCATCATCATCAACAACCATTTTCAATCCACTGCTGGATGAAAGTCTCCTCTAAATTTTTCCATTCTGCTCTGTCTGATGCTTTAGCCATCCAGTTGACTCCTGCCACTTTCCTGATATCGTCAATCCATCTTGCGTGGGAACGCCTTCACGGACGTTTAACACCACGCGGGTACCAATCTAGAATACTTGTGGTCCATTTGTTGTTCTGTCTTCTTGCAATATGTCCAGCCCATTTCCATCTTAAACGTTTAATTCTTTCCATATCATATACCTTTGTGTGGTTCCTTATCCAAGTGATTCGTTTTCTGTCTCTCCTTGTGATGCCTAGCATACATCTTTCCATGCCCCTTTGTGTTGTCTGTAGCCTTTGTATCGTCTTGCTTGTGAGTGTCCATGTTTCAGCTCCATAAGTCAGTGCTGATAGAACATACTGGTTAAAAACTTTTCTTTTCGGGTATAATGGCATGTGACTCTTCAGAATTACACAGTTTTTGCCAAAAGTGCTCCATCCAATCCTGATCCTTCTGTTTATTTCATTAATGATTCCGTTGTCCATGGTAATTTCTTGTTCCGGGTATACATAGCTTTCTGATTCTATCTCTGTGTTGTTGAGCAAGATTGTCCTCTTCAACGCAAAGGGGTTGAACATAACTTTAGTCTTTTGCAGATTCATTTTCAAGACCAAGTGAATACTTGCCTTCGCCAATTCTTGTATCATCTTTCCTCTAGTTCATCTGGATTACTGCTGATAACAACAATGTCGTCTGCAAAACGCAAATGGTTGAGAAATTCTATATTTATTTTAATTCCTTTTTATTCCAATCCAGTTTCCTGAATACTTCTTCTGAAACAGTGGTAAAGAGTTTTGGTGGGATAGTATCACCCTGTCTAACTCCTTTTCCGAAGTTAATCTTCTTCTCTACCCCAATTTTATCTGGAGCTTTAACAACAGCAGATGTGAAGACAGAGTCAAACACTTTCTTAAAATCAATGAAGGTCATACACAATGGTAATTCGTACTCCTTGTGTCTCTCTATACGTTCCTTGATTTTGTTTGGATGTGATCCATTGTACTGAATCCACTACGAAATCCTGCCTGTTCTTTTGGTTGCGCTTCGTCCAATTTGGATTCAAGCCTATATGTCAGCACTTTGGTGAAGATTTTATAAATTACTGATAGGAGACTGATTGGTCGATAGTTCTTGATATCCTCCTTTTCACCCTTTTTGTAAAGAAGAACCATCATTGCGTTATTGCAATCTTCAGGCACATCCGATTTTGTAAGACAATTTGTGAACAAAGCAGCTAGCATACAGGCAAATTCTTCTCCTGCTTCTTTAATAATGTCTATTGAAATCCCATCTTCACCTGGGCATTTCCCTTTTTTCATACATCTTATAGCCTTATAGACTTCCTCTTTAAGCACAGGCACTACTTGTACAAATTCGGCTCCATTCTCTTTTCTTCCTGCTCCCTTTCCTTTGTTCCGATCCTGTTCTTCATGTTTGTATAGAGTATTATAAAATTCCTCAACAATACTAATGATTTCATTTCCATCTTTTGTGTGATGGTTCCATCTTTCCTTTTTAGTGCAAAAATTACCTTTCTCCCTACACACAGATTTCGTTTTGCTGATTTTAAGCTCCTATTATCTTCCAATGCTTTCTTTACAATATCACAATTAAACTTTCTGACATCTTCTGTAATCCGCTTCCGTACTGTCTTGCAAAGTTCTGCATGTTCCACTTTTGATTTAGGGTCATTCTTAATCTGAAATTCTCTCCGGTCTTTCATAAGTTTCTTTGTTTCTTCTGTTGTTTTCTTCACCGGTTTGATTTCTTTTTCTCCAGAGATTTCTTTTGCTACTTCTTTTAGAATACTGGTTAAAGTTTTGTTCATCGTGGATCCTATAGGATCCCTTGATGGATTTTGTTTTGTTTGATTTATATGTTTTTTAACAATAATGAGACAATGAAATTGAAATTGAATTTAACTTACTTTAATTAAGGATCATTAGCAGTCACTCATCAAAGCTGACAGGCAATAAGTATCGAAATAACTACATGATTTATTAATTCCAGGTAAGTCTCTTTTCTAATTACGTATAATGCAAGGAATTCGATTCCCGTAGGCCGTAATGAATAGTGTACAATGAATGTTATTAATGTATGGATAATATTTTTGTCTCTATTTATCCTTTTTCTTTTGTGGAAATAATAGTATAGGATGATAATTATTTGTAGTTATATAATAAAACATCAACTTCATCACTGCTAGAATTGCTAAAAATTTGGTTTTTTCTCCTACTCCGGTTCATAGCATACAGGAAGATAAGGAGGACACAGGGAGATATGCGTCGTTTTTACTCATTTTCCCGGACTTTGAGATTTTTTTCAGTAGCGCCGTGCCATGTGTGGGACAACTCGACTTGTTCAAGTCAACTCAACTCTCAAGTTGAAGCTACTAGAGTTCAAATTGAGTATTCCCGTGTGAGAGGAGGCCCTAACAGTGAGTTTCGAAACTTTTGAAGTCCAAAAACGGCATGCGACGTAATACAACTACACGGCATCTGAGGATATTTGATAGGTGTTAAAGACTTTCAGTTTCTAATCTGATCTAAAAATCTTACTTCATATTTAGGAAATCCGTTTGCTATTTTATTTTAAGATATCCTATTAGGTAACATTTAGGAGTAAAGCCTTAACTTCCTCTTCTGTTCACGTAGGTTAATTAACTGCCGAAGGACAAACGCCTCATTTAAAGCTCCGGAAATGACGTTGATTTAATGAATACTGGCTGCTTTCGGAAGCCAACCCTAAATTGCGTTGAACATCTAAATTGAAAACGTTATATACATATTATGCGGTACATGTTTGCATTTCATTTTTTCCCCTTTAAATCATTTGATGACTTATTGGTTATCCTCTTTAATGTTTATTCTCCAGAGAAATAATCTCATCGATATAGCTACGTAATAATTCACATCAAATCTTTTTCAACATGGATTTTCGAAAGTAGAGGCAATTTATTCAATATGTGCAATGATGAGATTTAGCAGTAAAATCTTAGTATTAGAATGAGCATCAGATTTTAAATTTTAGGATTGATCATAGACAGTAAACCGTTATATTCATTATTATTCAGTGCAACTAAAGAATATGGGGTTGCGTAATATAATAAAGGATATCCGCGATCTGAAATCATTCTTATTCTGTTTCTGATTCGGTTTATTCGACCATTTCTTCAGGCTTTCCCAGTCTGAGAGGATAATACTCCAGGGATTATGGGAAGAAAAGATCTGTAGAAGTACTCGGTGTATCTCTCAACTCGCCTTTATTTTTCCACGGTGGCTTGTTCTGGTTTGTAATCAGACAATGGATCTGAATGCCTTAAAGACGCTACAGAGCGTTTCACGTGGGATTAGTGTTTCAGCCCTCTACCACAGCTGGAGAAGTGGCGTGATTAACTGGTCCCTTGGTGACTATTCTTTTTCTAACCTTGTTTTGATCAATTAAATTTTGCTTCAGCATGATTTAGCTGTATCTTAGAAACATGTTGGCTTCCTTTGTGACTCTTTAAAAGTGACTAATGTTAGAAAATGCCAGAATTCAGTGAAATTATTGCTGAGCAAAAATATTGATATCTAATAATAAATATTGTACATCAAAACTATTTTTCTTTTCAAATTATATATGTTCAGGATGCTAAGGAAAGTCCCTTGGCCGCATTTTACTTGAGAACCGTTGATTCCAGAGGTATACTTCCAGTTACAAAAAGTATCCAAATGAAATGTAGATATGTCAGATATGTCATTCATATTGTAAGGGGTTGCATACTAATTAAAATTAAAAATTATCTTTTTTTTACAGACAGGCAACATCAGTTTAATTACGTTTTCGAGCTCAGGGTGTCAGTATGAGAAGTTAATGTTTTTATTTTAATAACTATAAAGCCCCCATGACGTATCTGAGTTTCCCACGTTATTTGAATACTTTTTCTAATTGGAAGTACGCTTCTAGGCTCAACGGTCGTCAGTATTTTGCGACGAGAGGTGTTAGCTATGCAAGGGGGAAAACAAAAACAAGTTGGGAGGCCATGTCTCTCCAGGAAGTTTGACCCCCTGTGTATTATTATGAATTTAAAAGTTTGATAAAAGTTCATTTTTCAAGTTTTATAAAAGAACTTTTCTAAAGCTTTGATAGTGTAATGCCGGCCTTTTTCAATATTTTCACATCAAATATTTTAAAGAGTTTTCAAAAAAAAAAATCAACCTTCCATTATACAAGTATTAGATTAAGATTTGATATTAACTCAGAAAATATGATTAAATACTGAAAAGGTTTATATTTTTCCATACATGAAAACTAAATCATAATTGAATATATATATCCGAAAGCAGAAATATGTTTGGGTATGGGGTCCAAATATCGTCCACTTAAGCCATTATATTAATCAGAGGACTAATCTATGTACAATTTGTCTAAAAATAATTCTAATCTGTTGTTTAACTGTTATCCAAAAATAAACCGAATTACAACACTAACACATAATTTTAACACACCCAAAATAAAAAATTTTGGACCGTGGCATTTTTCCTTTAAAAAAAGTGTTCTTAATATCTCCCACTACATTCTCCTAATATCGCCTACGTCTAAAATGGGTTGAAATAAAGTTTAATTTATGTTGCGATCATACTTTCTTTATTAAACGTGAAAATTAAAACACAACAAAACTAAAAGCAGCTTTTTTGTACTTAGAAATAGTTAACATACTCTTTTAACACTTTCCGTAAATACATCAAAATATAAAAAAAATTACTCAAAAGAATTCCACACAAACGCAAGTTTTTGTTTCCTTTACTTTCCTCTCTCTTATCTCATTTTTCGTGAGACCATTTGTTACATATATGACATTTTAATGTTATATATTTAAATAATTTTTGTTACATATTGTAACATTTTAACCATGTTTCTCCATAACAATCGTGTGAAGTCCATTACAAATTGAATATTGGGCATCATTATCTTCTTCACCAGGACTTCTGTTGTTGTCGTCTGTTTACCCATATGGAGGTTCTTCGTCATCTTCAGAAGAGGAAGAAACTTCCGCCCGTTTTCCTATTTTTCTAGAGCTGGTTCCTTTACAGCTTTGCTTGACAATTTTCCCGAAGTTGACGGACTTTCAAGTGATAGTGCTTTTCCCTTTTTTTCCAGAGACAAGGCAGGGTGTCTCTTGAAAAAAAAAAGGAGCCATTTCCTATCTGAACTTTTTGTTTATATGAGAAAGTGGGTGGCGTAAATTATTTCTAATGGCAAGTTAAAATGACATCCTTGATAAAACAAGTCTTCGTCCCAGTGGCACATCAAGTATTTTTAAGGTTTTTTTACGTAGTCTGTTAATGTAGATCCAAGTACTAGAAAAGCTTCCGATGCTTTCAATAGTCCCAACTCTTTATTTTTATACCGCTATTACAACCTCTTTCATTTTAATCTTGTCCCACGTCTTTCTATATATACGTGACATCTGAAAAAAAACCAACTTCGAAAGTGCTCGTAATATCTCCTAGGGTGATAATGGGAACACTCAAGTGGATGATATTGTGAACAAACTAACTCTCAAACGTGGCGGCCGCCGCCTTCGGGATCGAATCGCGAACCAAGAAACAAACTACATCAAAATGCAGCCTATTACAGTCACTATCACTGCCTCAAATGATATAACATTAGCACTTCAACTTTATTGATTATACTAAAAGTAATTAAACATGTTTATTTAATGTGCACGAAAATAAGAAAAAAAATCCCAGAGAAAAGAAAAACAACACAGGTACGTCTAGCTTCTCCACAAACAACGATTGAAGGAGAAAGCTTGGTAGTTTCGGTAGTGGCCACCAGCTACTAGCATTAATCAAGAAGCAACCGTGGTAGGCGATATTTGGGCCCCCCCCCCTACTCTATATATCAGATGTCTGTGGTATTGAATGCATAGTATTTTAATTAAAATAATGACACGCAGACTCAGCACTAATTCTATAGCATGAAGAAAATTGAGAATTTATTTAAATTGGTGAGGAGCAGATAAGAGCTGCTCTGCCTGCCTTTGCGAAAGACAAACCTCAACTGATGTGAGTATATGGGTTTCTTCTATACACTCCCACGCACAGACACCGTCACCCCCAGACAGCATGACCTATATTTACACTACCATTCCCAAACACAGTCAAAAAAATGGAGGCATCAGGGAACGTTTCTTTATAATTAGAATATACAACATATACTCCCCCAATAACAAGAGTGAAACTCTGCAATTTAAAGGGAGGGTCGCTGAGAATACACAACAATAAGAATATAAAAATATATAAGGGACAAATATGAGAATGTGGCATTGCAAAATTAAGAAAAATATCACAAAAATACAAAATCATAATTTCTAGAGTAAATAAAAAAAATACAAGACTCAATGTGCTCTTTTGGTTATGAACAAGTCCTCTGACAAGACTGTTTTGAGGGATTGTAAGCATATTCGGAAAAATTGATATGAAGCATGACCTCACATAAATATTAATTATTAAAGACATTTTTAGATGATTGCAACATTCTCTATATGACACAAAACCATAAATTTTCGTTCAGCATTATGCAAACATGAAATAGGAAGAAACAACAATATAGCAATAATAAGAAATGAAAGGATTTTTTTTGAGTGAAAAATATTATTAATTTTACGCAAGCATCACCAATGTCTGAAAATGAACATTCTGAATTACCAGCAGCATAAGCATGTTGATTTTCAACAGATTTATGCTCAATCGATAAACTGCTCGAAGAATTTCACGGTATAAATTATGGAGCGAAAGGAGCTGAATCATATTGAATTTGTTATAATTTAAGAGTTTGTTCATTATCAAAAAATAGTAATTCACTAAAATAACTTAATTTTTCAACGATGTTTTCATCTTTAACATCACAATAATATGGTTTTAATTTATTCACGTGTATAACTTCACTACTAATTCATGTAGGTTGGTTCGGTTTGTCTATTTCAACATTTTGTGGACTTAATACTGATATTATAGTATAATGTCCAGTGTAGCTGGACAACAGATACCCTTTACGTTAGAGGTTCCGTAAGGAATATTAACGTGGGTATCAGTCTGGTAGTTCAAGTGTAGCTGGACACAACTTTCCGTTATCTGGATGGGGGAAACACCTTAACCGTGACCGTATCACCTGATTGAAATTATGTGGTGAATGTTTCTTATCTCTCTTGTGGAGAGCAGCGCTCTTTTCATGTTGTTTTTGGGATTTAGAATATGCTAAATGTCTAGTTTCTCCAAGAGGCGGATATGCGTTTACATGCTCTGTCAAATCGGAAGAGAGATCCCCAAACATGAGATACTGAACTGAGAATCCTGTAATTGTATTTTTTTTTTTTTTTTTTCAAAATACGGTATTTTTAACCTTTCGGTTCAAGTTCTATTTAACTTTTACTCAAACCATTTGTAGATGGGTTGGTGCTTGATGTTAAAATATGTTTTACCCCTTTTTACTTGAATACTTCCAGAATCTGGGACTCGTAAATGAAGGTGCTCTTTCGGTTAGTAATAGTTTTGAGTTTCCGGTTTCAAAAGTCTTATTCAGGCATTGGATATACGCATTAATGGAAGGAGATTTTGAAGGGCATCTCCTTGCAAATCTACAATGGTGATCTACAACTACATGAAGATAAGATTTCGTTCTTCCATACTTAGTCAAACCTCTAATTGTATCCATAGTAAGTAAATCAAATGGTAATTTGGCTTCCGGTAAATTTCCGAAAATCCCTAATGTTGGTCCTACAGTTTTTTTTTTTACAGTCTGACAAGTTGTATTCTATAACATGAAAAAAAATTGAGTATTTATTTAAATTGGTGAAGAATAGATAAGAGCTGCTGCCACCCTTTGCAAAAGACAAACCTCAACTGATGTATGTGGGTTTCTTCTATACACTCCCACGCACAGACAGCGTGACCCCCTCCCCAACTATATCAAATTACATAACGGAAAGTATAATGCAGACTCAACTTGAAAGCATTTATATATTAAAAATTTAAAATTTTTGGATGTCAATGGTTTTGTAATCAATCTCAATTTTTTCATCAAACATCAATTTTTTCAGTCCTGTCCTATGTATTTCTAAATATGATTGAGTAAAATTCCAGTTAAAAATTCCAATTAAACGTTCTTTTTTCGAAACCTTTGAATTTGAAAGATTTCAATCAATTTGGAATGAAAAATCGAAAATATGATTCCCTGCTTAGGATTACTCTTTATCTCATTTTTGAGGACAATTCTTTTATTATTCGGTGATAGAAAGATATCAAATTTACAAAATTAAATGGAATTTGTATTTGAAACCAAAAGTATACCTATCAAAAATATTCGTATTACTCTATAGAAGCATAGAGTTCTGTCTTACATAACGAAAACTCGACTGCTGTTCACAAACAACAAAAAATAAGTAGATTCTCTTCCATGAAATAAAATTAATTGGATATGAATTCAGCGATGCTACCAGTCGAGAGAGATTACATTACATTTTATTCATTAAACTACGAATGCATACGTTTTACATATCGAATAATAAATTGAAATAATGACATTGAATACCTGACGACGTGGGATGTACTCACTACTTTCACTCGCTACTGTTTTCGAAATTCTTAACTTTTGCTTCTTACACTAATATGGTATTAATACTAAGGGTGAGTTTCTGATGTTCGAATCTGATAAGAGAAAATATTCTTAAGTACCATACAGTTATCGAAAATAAATTGAATGGCGAAGGAGTCTGAATAGAAATCCACATGATCAAACTAATATCTTTCTTCAAGATCGATGATTATTGAAGACACAAAAATTCTACGTTGGAATATTTATTCGCTAAGTTTTTTAGTAAACGCGACATATATCCAAACCGTTTTTTTTTGTTTTTTTTTTTGGCCGACAGAACATAAAAAATGATGACGTTCAACGTACTGCTCTCAAAGTACCTTTAACGTAAAAAAAATAAAAAATGAACCCTTCAAGTACTCTCAGGGATGTTTCTTTTCGCAATTTCTATTCAAAATAGAAAAAAATTCAAATTCAAGTATCGATGTGTTGGTAGAAATTTTATCTTATTTTAAACGTACATGAAAGTGACACTGAAATTCCAAGCATGAATTTAGCCATTGCACTTGAAATATTAATATGGCAAGTGTAAGATAACAGATGAGATGGCATGGGGGGGAGGGGTACTCAATTGCTTTTAAAACATACCTCCATCCTAATATGTGTGTGTACATTCATCTTAACTAAACCCCGAAACTTCTCCAACTCCTAATACTATCTCGTCTGTAATCACCACAAAATTTGTTAATCGCGACCGTACCCCATTGTCCGAGGAAAATATGTTGTAAAAGTTTGTATGTTTTTTTTCTTTCTTTTTTTTTGACACAAAATAAAGTGTTCTAGACTCTGCCACGAAGCTGGGCTGGAAGAGATCTCGGCAACGGGATAAGTCCAGTGGCAAAGTTCTGGCGTTCATTCATTCATGCACTTTAAATGTATGTTTTTTTTATTTTCTGACCTTTTACGATATCTCGAGAAACTGAATATGTGCAATTCCTATTTTTGTGATCAGAAGCTGGAAGCTGAAATAGATCAGTTGAACGATCCAACTAGATTTACAGAGATTTAAGGTATGCGGCATCCTTGAAAATGAATTCCAAACTCACCACGACACACATTTTGGCTCTATAGGACCGCAAAAAAAGGTTGGAATTCACTGTCCTAATTACTACTTCTAATATAATTATTTAAAAGTATTTGTCAAGTCCCCAAAATATCTCACAACATATTTCGCTAACATTACAGTGCTGATTTACATTTTTTGGAATCATTGGTATGTAGACCAAACCACTTATGAAAACACCAATAATATAGTAAAAAGTTCTTAAGTTTGAGGAACATCGTTATCATCAATCAATTTTTCCGGACTGTAAGAGCTGTGATCCACAGGAAATTATTCCAAACGTCCATATCTTCAGTGGCGACAAGAACCGAGATATCTAAGACAAAACGTTTAGAACGACACCCCACGGACCACGGACTTATCTATTTTCCGGAAGCCTCTACTGAATACTTGAGCTGTTTCTATAAACGAATGATTCGATATTTTATAGACTTACAAAGTATCGTGTTAGAAAGTTCAAGACATTCAGTAAAATTGGAAAGAAGGCTAAAGTATCACACAAGACACGTTTCTCATTTCCGTTTCCGAACGTTCAATGCATGTTCGATTCTTGAGTGTATTTCTTTGCCCTGTTAGTTCTTACGGTGATTTGCAAAAGCTGATTTAATAGAAAAGAATACTTTCTGCAACACTTTTACTTTGTTTCCTTTCGTGAAATATAATTCAATGAATGCTGATGCTACAATTGAGGAAAAAAATTTCATCGAATAAACAGTTGAATGTGCTTAACGTATAAGTACAATGAAATCCAAACTAAACTTGTTTAATCTAGATATCTGAGCCAGAATGAAGATATCTTTTAGTTCTTTTGAAGAATGTAACTTTTGCATCTCTATTTCTTAAGTTACCATTGAAGATCGTTAAACATTTAAAGTAAGTTTGAACTAACAATTTAGATTAAAAGTTTGCCTGGGTTTCAGAACTGTGATAAGAATATTACCAATTTTATAGATGCGGTACAAATACAAACGAAAAGTCGCAACGACGCCTAAAAATATAAAAAATGCCCATAAAACCATAATTAACTACAATAAACCGTAATTTACTAATATTGAAGTGGAACTTCTTTAGTGAGAGCATAGCAGTGAATTTTCAAATCTTCGACATAAAAAAGTGAAACGGAAGTGCTTTTCTTTTCCTCAAAACCGGTTCTGTAAACAGAATAACGTTTGGGTTGGTGGTGGTGGAGGGTATGTCTATGAAGCTCGGGTCATGTACGATTTGAAGAAAAATAAAGTTCGGTTGGGGTATGAAGGTTTTATCTACCGTCACTCACAATAGGCAAAAAATATTGTATCCACACAAAAAATGAACGAACGAAACAAAAATTAATAAAAATTTTAAATTAATCAAGAAATAAATAACTTTAGAACTATTGAAAAACTTTTGCCTGATTGAATGTAATAGTATCAGATTTGTTCATTCTTCCATCAATTTTGAATTTTCGTATATTCTGAAGTCCAAAATCAATGAATAAATTTATTGAATATAACTTTTTAAGATATAGTTATTTACTATTTAAAAATGAAATAATCAAAACTTAGAAAGAGAGAGAGAAGTGGCTTTACAATTGATGAAAATGAGAATTTATACAAGACATATCTTCCGAAATAGTGAAAGCTTTCAATAATTTCGGGTTCCTAAGTTTGACACAGGGGACCCCAATTAGTTTGATCTTATCGGTGATGTCACAGTCACGTTTTAAGTTGCATCATTTCGCGACTATAAAAACCCGAAATGGACAAAACTCGGGAGCCATTTGATTTCCAGGAAGGGAGGGAGTATAAGTTATATACGCTGTTAGGATTGAATTTGTGAGATTTCTAAGCGTTTCAAACGCATGTTCAACCCCTTACAAGCGGTATTCAGAATGGTTTGGAATAAAAGTTTTATATCTCATTTCAGCTAGCACAAATCAACTTGATCCTTCATTCTTAGATGACGAATCAATGGCGATATACTCTCTCTCGACGTAATAATAAAATATTATCTACATAATATTATGTTATAGAAAATATCAGGACATTTTATATGAAATAACATGTCCTAACTGACTGATTCATCATCGCCGAGCCGAAACTGATGAAGCTATAAAACTGAAATTCTGTCAGTAGTTTCATTTCATTATGTAAAGACTCACTAAAATTTGGTTTTTTAAAATTTGACTCCCCAAGTTAGTCCAAAGGTTATATAGGGAACAGCCGCAAACCTCAAGCTATAATTATTAAATCGGACCGGTAGTTTTATTTCATAACGTAAAAACTAGCTAAGAAAGATTTTTTTGAAATCCGACCCATAAGGGGGTTCAAAGGTAACATAGAGAAATAACGCCGAGCCGAAACTGCTGGAGCTATAATTATCACTTTTGATCGGAAATTTTATTTCCTGACGTAAAGATTAACTAAGAATGGGTTTTTAACGAAATTTGACCCCTAAGTGGGTCATAAGGGGTGGGGGGTTCCAAAGTTACATAGAAAAATCACGCCGAGGCGAAACCGCTACAAATGTTAAATTTAGTCTTCAGATCTCCAAGCGCGTCAAACGTCCATTCAACTCGTATTCATTCGATAAACTTGAGTGAAAAGTTTTTATGTTCAATTTCAGCTTCCGCAAATCAACTACGTAGTTAGTAGCAAGTTGTCAGTTTCACTTAGCCGGACAGCATAGGTGCTTCACTTCTATCATACGTACTTTTTTTATTGCATCAAGTTTGCCCTCTATTTGCACGTGTTGCTGTCAGGCGCCCAACATGAATTTCATATTCAGGGTGGGCAAAAAGTCCGTAAAAACTTTAAAAATGAATAAAATCCGGAAAAAAACGAAATAAAAAACGGTTTGCAGGGTTAGCATCGCTAGGTCACGGAAATTTTTTTAAGGTAGGAAAAAAAATAAAAAAACAGCCGATAGGTGGCGCTGGTACGAGCGACTTCGGTGTAAATATGCAAATGAGACGGTTATGAGAACTTGCGCTCCTAATCCACAAGCATTGTTGTATGTGGACCTGCTGCACTCTGCTGGATTTGTGACTCGTCTGCAATGTGTTATCCCCTGTGGTGGTGGTCATGTGAAACACATACAGCCTACTGCTGTAATAAATGATTTGGAGGCATTCTGTTCGTTATTTGCGTATCTTTTCTTTGACTTGTATACGTCAGCGCCACCTATCGGCTATTTTTTGCGTTATTTTTCCTATCTTAAAGACATTCTATGACCTAGTGATGCTAGCCCTGCAAACCGTTTTTTATTTTGGTTATTTTTTCGGTTTTTATGAATTTTTAAAGTTCCCACGGACTTTTCCCTCCCTGTATTTTTCAAATAAAGGCCTTGTATATTTTGAGTTCGTTTCGGCATTGGTGCTTCTAAACAAGTACTAAACATTCAAGTTTTACTTATGAGCTGTTTATGAAGTTTCTATAATTACCAACAGAATGGCTCAAACGTACACGTCTCCTATTGACAAGCCAAGCAAGAACGATTTTTAACCATTGAATTACGGAGGACAATACCATGTGTGGAAGAAACATATTGCTGTGCATTCTTCAACAATGATAGAAAAGTAAGTTGGCAAATAAACAATAAATGACATTTGTATACTAGTCAAATCTACATGAATTATATAAATACAGTGTGTTCCCCGAAGTTCAACATCGTATATTTTTTCAAATATTGATAACAAATTTTTCTGTCATGTAATAGCATTCAAGGCACCCCATTTTCTTAATATAACACCTCAAAACTTTTTCCTCTGGAAATTACAATGCTTGCCCATTAAAGGGTTAAATCTCTGATAAATTCGATACACATAGACTCGGGTTGTTTCCGAGATGTATTCATTGTAATGCTTGAAAACATATAATGCACTCGCTGTTTTGTAAGGTATCAGATTCATAAGATTTCGCATGGTACCGTGTGAGACCGCACAATTAAAACTGATATGGGTAGAGAAGACCGCACAATTAAAACTGATATGGGTAGAGAAACATGCCATAATAAAAGCGATTAAAGCAAAACACCCCGTTTCCTCCATCCACAAGGAGTAGTAGAGATTCTCAAGATTTGTGTGTCTCAAATAGCAATTCATTTCCTCTCCTCTACTGGAGAGAAACTGACCATGTTTAATATTTCTGTTCCTCGAGTGTTTCTGTATTGTGCGATTAATGTGCCTTTCAGACTTCCTAATTGCGAAACGCAAAGGTCTGAGAATTTTAGTACAAATACGGCTATGTGAAATTGCGTCAAAACGAAGATTCTCTACATTCTTAAATAAACAAAAAAAAAAGGAAAAACAACTCGAAGTTCATCATAATCAAAACTGACACCGATGCAGAAGTTTTTTTCTACCAATACTTGACTAATTTGCATGTTTCAAAAAGGATATATTTTATACATTTCAATAAAAGATTGTCAAGAGTATTTATATACATTCGCAAACTTTAAATGTTTTGTATATTTTACAAAAGATACAGAAGGATTTCTATCAACAATCGGATTATAAAAATCTAATCCTTATTTATTTCTGAACTTAAAAACCTAGGTTTTCAATCGTTTTAAACGATCTGCTCATGTGAACAAATTTTACAACTTCAAATACTATAAAATTGAATCTGTTTAGATTTGAAAGTATTTTTTGCCTTGGTAAGAAGGTTAGATATTTTTCAAAAAGCAAGTGTTTTGCATGAACTATAAAAGTAAGAGGGGATTGTTGTTTATTAAGAGCTAATGACTAAAAAATACTTTTAAGTACTTTTATATGCATCCCTACGCAATTTTATTCAAGAATTAAACAAATTTCTGATGATGAAAACAATTTTGAAATGCCTGATTTTGAGGCTTTCGTTAAATTAACCTAGTTGAGATTTTCTCTGTATAATTCCTAAGCTTTCGCGCCGGCACGAACATTCTGAATTTTAATAGAAAATTATTTTCACACGGCGAATATACAGAATCGTGTGAGTTCTAATTCAGAAACTGACGTATTTCAAGATTTCAAAAAAAAATTCAAAGTTTATAATAACAACTCCAACGACTCACATAAACAGGAATTTTGTCATAAGCGAAAATAGAAAATGTTTCGCAATTATGTAATACTAATGTAAAATACAATTTATCTCAAACTACTTGAGGAGATGTAGAAACAATTTGGTTTGTACTCGAGTTTCTTTTCTAGAAATCTTTGAAGCATGTCATTTCTGTTATTTTAGACAGACATCACCAGAGTACCAATGAGCATTAAACGTTTTCCATTTAAGCCTTATAAGGATTGAATTCGAAGAAGCTATTAGTCAATGGTGATGACTCACTATTTCACAGAAATAATAGTTTTCCACCCACGATTTCGTTTATTTTCGGAATTTTCATAAGCCCTTTCTGTCTTTTTGTTTTTACTTCTCTCTCATCAGTGGCATCCACTCTGATGTGCGTCAAATTTTTCTACTCTTATGGATCGCAGGTGCGACGGAACGAAATTTCTCAAAGTAAGCTAATGGAAATATTGATCTGATCTCTGTTAGCCAAACGAAAACTTGAAGGTGCCACGAAAATCTTTCTTACTTTTTTTTTCATTAGATTCATTTTAGAATGTCAAAATCAACAAAAGAAAATGTTCTTTCTAGCATTAAAATTTTAAATTAATTCTTTTTCGAAATTAGAAGATTTTATGAAGAAAAACAGATGTGTTTATAATACGTAGCATACAATTAAAAATATTTTTGGCTTTTCTAGACAAAACGAATTTCATTTTATGCATTCAATTTATATTTTCATGATACCTGACAACGTTGTAGAATAGAAAATAATTTAAATTAGTGATGACTTTTAATTTAGCAGTGTGTTCAATCGTATGATCATATTAGAGGTTTTCTTGTATGAATAGAGGAAATTCAATCGATTTCATCTCCATATTTCATCTTACATATATCTCTGGAGATGACATAGTCTCGTGGAAACTCACAGATTGGACCGTAGTATACAAAAGTAGTTTCAGCTCAAAATCTTTTGTACACATATTTTCTCTTTCCCGCAATTTATTTCTCATTAGTTCGAAATTCGTGGTGGGATTCCGGAAGCCATGTTGTCATAGAGCTAATCGATGGCAGGCTGAAAATTGCTACGAAAATCTCGAATGTATTGGAGTGGCTCGACTAAAACGATTTTTAAATACTTTTAAGCTACAGAAAGTTTGAAACTAAAGCGGTAATTGTTCGAAATTTTGAAGAATATCGACAGGATGAGCCATAACATTGTCTTACTCTGACAGTCTGATTTCTGTTCCGGAATAACCTAAGATTGTTATTTGAAACAGTCAGATACCTTATATTTTCTAAACAATGAATGCATTGCATCCAGAATTTTTAAACATATATTAACTATTTTTTGGAGCAAAAGTTATGTTCTCATAGTTTTCGAAGATTAAAAAAAATGAATTTTCTGACACATTAACAGAAAAAAATAATAATGGGAAATAGGGCAGACAAAAATTAATAGAACAAACGTAATTAATAAACCAAATGTATTTAAGTGCATCTTTTTAGCGTCTGCATAGGCAAAATAAATTCACATATTTTTATAAATTGTTTCGATATTTTATAATTTATACGTATATTTCAGGAAAAAATGCAGTTGATAAGAAAGTGTGCATGTAATGTGCACCGTAACTTTATTAAGTTACGATCCATAAATTAGGTATAAAAATCTAAATATTTAACACGTAAAGGATCCTGTCTACCACCAGTGAACGAATAAATTGGTATAGAGTACTTAACTGTAATTACACCCTTCTGAATCAAAAAGGACTTAAATACGAAAGAAATGTTTTTCTTCGAATACATTCTATTCAAAAAGTGTCTCCTATTTCAATTTCATCTAATCGCTTCAGAAATTTTCCGTGATGGACCAATCCTATCGAATATTTTCTTTTAATCGCTTTTTTTTCCTTATCACAAAATTTTATTTCTATTTTAGTTACTAAACTCTACGTGACATTTGATTTTGTATTGACTCTTTCTTCAATTTAGGTTTATCCTTCAATCAGTGGAAAACGATCTCAACTTTCGCGTGTATCTAATCATAGCATTCTCTTGCGAGAATATGATTTCTTATTGATTCTTTCATCACTAAATATAATCTTGGTGTTCTTCATCTTCTATCCTGAGGCTATGTTGGTGTTTGTCACCACAGAACCTATCTTCCATCGTTTTCTTGGGCTCGCCTCATCATCTCTCTCCTCTCAGAAATCCTATTTATTATTTAGTGTGACGACAAAGTTCTGTGATAATCGTTAGGTACGACAATACCACTGTAGTCTTTTTTCCTGTGATACCTAGTAAGACTTTTTTTTTCAGAATTCATTTTTCTTTGCATGTTGTCTTTCTTTGCACAAATAAATATTAATTCATTTATATTTTCCAATTTGCATTTCTATGTAGCTTCACTTCAATAATTTACTTCGACCGACAACAGTTATTTCTATATTATATTGTCATATATAGGTTGTCATATATTTCAAAAATACAGCAACCCAATTAAAAATGCAATTTTTAATTGGGTTGCTGTATTTTTGAAATATATGACAACCATATTTTTATGGGCATCTTTTTATCAGCCACCTCGTTGGGCATTTTGTCTGTTGTGGCGTTGTATTTGTATTTGTATTTGTAAATGCTAACAACTATATAGTTGTGTTTTTTTTTTCTTTCTGCAAAAAGGTCTCTTCGCGTTACCTTGAAATGATCCTTCCATTTAGCTTAGTTCATCCTGGATTGGAGTATGCCGTGAGGTTTTGGAGACCATACTTACAAAGGGACGTTGACTTAGTCGACGGGGTGCAGAGAAGAGTAACGCGTGATTTTGATGGCACACGGGGCTTAAGCTATGCAAACACCAAACATTGCTCCCCGCTCTGTCCCTTGTGGGATATAAGCAGGTTACCTTGCGGATGGGCCATGCTGGAAAGGGCTTGAAGAGAGATTTGATTTCTTGAATATGTTTACATTGGAAAAGCGCAGATGTCGAGGGGATATGATCGAAGGGTTTAAAATTTTCAACGGGATGAATAAAATGGGCCATGAGTTACAAATAATCAACTGCTTCACCAAGGGAATACAAGTATCGATTAGTAAGGGACAATTCTATGTTGTGGTGTCGCAGGGAGTTTTTCTCCAACAGGGTTGTGAATAAATGGAACAGCTTACCTCATGGGGTCGTGAATTCTGACACATTTAAAAAGAAATACTATAAAAATATTGGGATAAAATCGAGAAGCTAACCATAATTTTTTATGGGCAGTATATTTATATTTTATTATAACTATTGGTATTTTATTGCTCTTATTTTAGGTTGTTGTATTTTTGATATAGTTTAGGTATATATTCGACATCCATATTTTTTGTGGGAATTTTTTTTCAGACATTTCGATGGGCATTTTGTCTGTTGTAGCCTTTGTATTTGTATTCAATCTCTCTTCATTTATTCCCATGCAAGTTTACTTGGTCTTACAGTACTTATATATATGTGTGTGTGTATAAATAACTTCCCATCACAACCTTCCCTTCAGAGGATGCATAAAATTTTAATAAAGTTGAAATTGAAATTTAATTAACACATAATACAGAAATATACAATAACAGACAAATACAGAACACAGATACACAAACAGTTATTGTATTCCGATATTAACCCGAGGAATCGTACGATCCGTCCAGGGTTCATTAGTGCAAAACACATTTACTTGGCCACAGACCAACTAGGTTGAACAGCACTCTTAACTTAGGTACAAAAAAATTAATATTCACTATGTTTGCATCATTGATGAAATTGATGTCAAATTGATTACAAATTAATATTTGTAATCGTAAATTTTCCATGCTCATTTGAAATTCAAACTTGATCAGATTTTAAGACACAAAGTTATCTTGTAGTTATAGACCGGAGCTGTATTTGATCCCGGCGATCCTTGCAGGTGAAGTACAAAGGAATTGAACAAAGCATTCAATTCCAAGTTTCACACACCGGGAAAGCATCATGATAAGGAAGTATATTAATAAACCATACATATATAGGCAAATCAATGCTCTTAGCGACAATAAGGGTTGCACATGAGGTCTCTATATTTTCCCACACGTTTCAGCATGTTTCTTATGACCTAATATAACATTCTGGTGTTATATAATCAGACGGCAACAGCAGTTTCATTTTGAGCTGTTTTATGGGACGCAAATTGGTTTTTTTTTCCGGTCTGTTTTAAATATCTCCACAAAATGCAGTTTTTACTGGTGAGATCTGCTGATCTTATTGCCTACAGTTTTTTGGAGATAATTTTGCCACCAAAAAACAGTCTTTCCGTATCACCATTGTGGAATTTGTGGTGTAATAAATCACGCAGTCTCGCTCAATCAACAGTCCTGTGCCCCCTTAAACCATCTCAGTCACGTTCATCTTATCAAGTAAGGCTATGAACTCCCTCGCTGTATTTTTGTGAACCTATGTCGTTAAATTTGTGCTAATTACCATCACTAAAAATGATTTCAGTTTGATATTCATCAACGTGTGGAATGCGGTACAATTTCAAATTGAACACTGTAATAGTCGCAATTGTAAATAGATAAACTCGTATTTTTCACGAGTGTCTAAGATCTGTAAATAACATCAACACAAAACTTAGAAGCTTACCAGCATACCAGCAGGAAAGGTTTCGAATTCTCTAGAGAAGCATTTACCCATGCCTATCCTACAACTATTTCAATAAATATATTTCATCTGCTATCGTGACAGATTCCCTGATTGAGGTTGTTCTCAGAGTTTCTATTCCATGCTATATTACATGTCTAAACCAATAATAAAAATCCAATTGATAACTTCCCTTGCTCAATTTGATCTGTTATCTAGCTTGAAAATATGATCATCGTTAACATTCAATCTTTATCAGATTTTCTGAATTAGATCTTCAGTTAGTTTCCACGTAATCTCTTTGTCACTTACATATCGAATTCTGGCATACTAATTTTTCTATATTTGGTACGTGATAGTTCTTGATTACACTCGTTTGGAATGCTGCAAGTGCGTTACATATATACTACGAGAAACACAACTCCACTTTCTTTATTTCACTCACAGTATTGTGACGAAACAAAGAAAGCAGAGTTGTGACTGTTGTGGTGTATAGGTAGCGGATTATCTGGATTACAAGAGGTCCGGAGTTCGATTCCCAGTGAAGACAACAAACTTCTTTGCGAGTTCACCTCCGCATAACAATGTTATTATATTTATTTGTTATGTTATTATATTTATTTGTTGTCATGTTATTATATTTATTTGTTGTCATGTTATTATATTTATTTGTTGTCATGTTATTATATTTATTTGTTGTCATGTTATTATATTTATTTGTTGTCATGTTATTATATTTATTTGTTGTTATATTATATTTATTTGTTGTTATGTTATTGTATTTATTTGTTACACATTAATTGTTATATTTATTTGTTACACATTAATTGTTATATTTCTATCACATTTCTTTTTATACTCTCTACAATTTTTTATCGTAATCGATACGGTGAAATTCAACACACTTGATCTACTTCTGTACCAAGAGGAGATTTCACGCGTGAGCTTCAAATTTGGTTAGTGATAGCATGTGGGCTAATCTCCACGTTCACCGGTATTTAATTGGAAATATGTCAGCACACCCCGTGAAGGTGGAATGATTAAAAGCAAAATTACATCTAATCATCAATACATCGGTGTTTTTTTGTGAAATTATATCAAGAATTCAACATAAAAATTCACTTTACCACTCAGTCTTCTGTCGGGATCTGATCACTCTTGTCCTTGGTTCAAATAACATGCTCATGCATACTCATTGAACATCCAGTTTTATTTTCGATCAAATAAAATTTTCTTGCCTTCTAGTAATAATACATGCAAAACATCTTCCAGATACGACAATTCAAAAAAATAATCGAAAAATGTGATGTCTCAGAGCAAATGTTAGGACAGATAATTTCAATAGCTTCGTTGATGCATTTTATTTCAGAGACACTTCCAAACTTATTTTTCAACCTTTAACAGGACTTAAAGCTGTAGACACATGATCGCATGGCTCCCATAACATCTAGTCAAACACAAAAACCACTTAAGTTATAAAAAGGGTTTTTTTATTATTGAGTAAATATTGAGAAGAATTTAGGAAAGAGACTCGGAAGCAATCATATCTTTTTGCGTATTATCAAAATAAAAAGTAGGATCCATGTTTTTTTATTTCTGAAAATAACTCCAAAACATTTCTGATAAGCAGACGTGACTTCATCTTGTTTTATTCTAGACATGTTTTCGTGTTTCTAAAAATTTCTCACGAAACGAATTTTGTGTTTTTTTTATAGCAAGACTTCATATTTTTATGAAAAGTCATGAAGTAATTTTAAATTCGGTTGCGTAAACAAAATTGGTTAACGATAGCCATCCAGTTTTAGGGTCAGCATTTATATGAGTGATTTTACGAGGTACAATCGAAATACGAAAAGTATTTCTTGGACTACTTCCTAAATATCATGGTTTATATCTTTAATGTTCTTCTCTATTTAAAAATTATCATTATAATATATGAGTTGTTTCGGAAATTAGACTTCCATATGACGGTAATGCAAGTTGTATTGTGTTTAAATTACTAAAGAAAATCCAAGGTTCAGTATAGAATTAGTATCAAATTTGAGTCATAAGAAATTTAAATTTTAAAATGTGAATATATTGCAGTTTTGTTTCTAACAACCGATCACAGCCCCAACGTATCGCAAAAGGTGATTTTATATGGTTTAGGGCTGGGTCAGAAAATAAATGTTTATGCCGAATTTATAAAAGATGTTTCAACATTTTGCCTTAAACTTGATATTGAATTTACTTATTTTTCAAATTTCAATATTATTGTATGTTACTAAGAAAGACGGGGTTTTTTTAATCAATTATAGCAAAACATGGGGAAAAATGTTCATTGACAATTTACGCCATAGTCTACGACTGTCCTTTCAGGGAATCAATAATAATGCTCTATAACTTTCTATTGTCCTCGATAACCTGATTCAGGATTACGAATAGTGTACTGTTACTCATCACAATAGCTCCTGATCAGTTAATACGCACAATGCAATCGATCTGATTTCAATACAGCTTCCAACACGAATTTTGATACCATTTGCTCCGTTGCAAAGGATATGACACAACTAGATAATTTTAATTAAATTTCCGCTTATATCGCTGGCACCAATAGCAAAGAAGCAACGCGAAAAACCGTCATCTGCGAAATATTTGGCTAAAGCAATATACTCCCTTCCCTCACTTGGCCTAAATGATAATTGAATGTGTTGCGCAAAGTTTCGTCGAGATTATGGAACACATAAAAAAATCTCATCTACTCTGAATGATTTCCTAAGGGATGACGAAAAGATTGCATTAGACCTATCACTTTGTATGTCTCAATAATGCAAGTTTTATAAATACAGTATGTCGTCAAGGTTTCACCAGTCTCCTGCCAGCCAATATATGCTAGATATTTCTTTCTTTAGTAACTTTTCTGATAATGGGACTTGCAGCCATAAAAAAAGAAAAACAACTTTTGGAGAAAGGAAGAAAACTTTTTGTGTGTTATGTCCTTTTCCACATTTCCTATGTTGTATGTTTTCCATGTTAGCATTGGTCCCGAAATTGATTTGAGGAACTCGAATTTCACCAGATAATTATTTCAAACATATTATTTTTCTTTCTCTTGATATTTTACCTTTCTTTCTTATTCTTCTTCCCTTTGAATGAGGAGTTCTATCACCCAAAACTAATTTAAAAGTTAAAATGAATTTTTTTTTTTTAATCTTGAAAATTTGACTTAACGGAAAAAAAACGAACTTGTGTGTGTGAAAAACGTAAAAAAAGATAATTTAATATATTTATTTTTCATTTTTTCCAGAAAAATTTAAACCATTCAAAGCTGTTAACCACATTTTCTCCATCAATCCGAGTTAACCCGTTTTAGCAGAGTTCACGCAAGTTCACAATGTATGTTATCAGTGGCATATGGCTGAAAATATTTTTTGTTGCCGAGGGGATGAACGATTTCACTACTAATCGACCGACAGTGGTGTAAACCTGTTGAAAGAGGATAAAATCCTCCACCATTGACTACAATTTTCTTCTTTTGTGCATGTTATTCTACATTTCAATTACTGTGGGATATTGTTATTTTGTTCTAGGAACGGATGCTCTACAAGATATACAGCAGAAAATTTTGAATATGCAGTATATAAGAAAGCAACACGCTTCTTTTCCTAGAACAGCAGTATTTTCCTGATTTCTTTCCCATTTTTAATCAACTCGAATTTACAAATAACATTCTAAAGCTGAAACTGGTGAATTGCCCAACAAGTTGGCTGGAAAGAAAAATAAATGAAGAAAAGGCTATGAAATAAATTAATAAAAGAAATAACATTCAAGAAAGAAATGCCCATAACAATATGGTTGTCATAGCCTTTAGGCTATTCCTGATCCTTTAAAAGAATTCTAATAGCTTTTAGGCTATTTTTATTATTCCTAACTTTAACTTTTATTATTCATACGTTACGAATAATTCATAAAAATAAACTAAAATGAGTTGAAGGGATAATTCACTATACTAGGGAAACAACGTCGGTTAACCCAAAATAAGAGAACAACAGTTAGACGTTTTTCGGAACTGCATGAAGTTCCTTCTTCAGTAGCCAAGAAAAATTTAAAGTTAGCGTAAAGGCAAATACTCCATAAAGCGAGAGTTATTCGCTGTTGAAGACAAAGAGTCAAAATGAAGTCGAAATGCCAACACCAAACCTCGCCATTCTCAATCAAGTAGGACTGCCATCATGGTGGTTAAGAAATTATGTGATAACCCCGACCTAACCATTTTCATTTCATTTCATACCGTGCACCGCCCAGGCTCTATCGACCATTTAAAATTACTCCCTGACCTAACCTTTCTTTCTTTCTTTCAAACCGAGCACAATTCAGGTCTGTCACCATCTATGGGCAATTTACTACCTAGTGAGCTGTGCCGGAAGTGTAACTGTGCGGGTGTACCTAACGGTCTTCAGTGCGTATGTAGCGTTATGTTTGATTTTTCAGTGCTGCCATCTATCTGCTATGAAAGCAATAGCAGTCGATCGCGACTACCGCAACTCCCTGATAGACAATCTACACAGCAAATTAATCAGAAATACTTCCGCAACCAAACCTAATCCCGAATACAAAAACTTGATCATTTTGCCTTTTTCTTACCAAAAACCACACACACACACACAGCCAACGTATTGCACAAATCCTCCGTAAATATAATTTTTCCGTGATCTTCACCCCCATCAATTAAATCAGCTTCTCTAAACTAGAAGATCCCATCGACCGACTCAACAACTAGGGCGTAGATGCCCTAGTTGTCCGATCCCCGGATTATCATATATATAGGTCAAACTAAACGTGTCCTTAACTACCGTTTAAACGAGCATAGAAGATACGTAACCAACCAAGACTTTAATCGCTCATCCATAGCCCAACATTGCTGCTCCTTTGACCATAAACTGAACTTTTCATCAGCCAAAAGTATTCAAAAACGCCCTCACCGTTTGACTTGGAGTTCTATGAATCATTACACATCTACAAAAACTCAAACCAACTCGTCAACGACGTAATTAGCACACCACCCTTCTCAAAAATCTGGCAACAGTTTCTAGAATAATTTTTTCTCCATCAGCATCACTATCACGTTCTCATCTGTGATTTGCTCCACCATTTTTCTTAATTCCAGTTAGCATAACATGTAGCTTGCCATTCAATCAGATTTCATCAAAACTGCAGTGCGAAGTACTAGAAGCTCGATCTCGTTTTTTCCGGAAATCTCTCAATTGGTCAACCAAATTTTTTACAAATTGCGGAATCACTGTCACTTTTACATTCACTATCTATTACCCTGATTTTTCACCTTCTTACACCTCTTACTTCATCGCTATGTTCATCACTGCTTTCCTCATTTCTATCGTCAAGTAGTCTATACATAGACGTAATTTCGTTCTTCATCAACGAAAAATCCAACTCATCTTCACTTGAACTGATTCATCGTATTCCATGCTTATTGGGCTCCGTAACATTGAAAATAATATTCCTATTGCCACACGACTGTCGAGTTCGAACTAACGCGAAAATTCATATATAACAATAAATCTAAAAAATATATTTAAGATTAAAGATTAGAAGTTGTTTTATACGCATATATTGTTGAACACACTCGTGAAGCGGTATTGCCCAAACCAAACCTAAATAAACATCGTTACCGCTCGAATTATCGCGTCAAACCGAGTAGTGATCGAGAGTCACCTCTCGAGTTACCGCATCAAATCAAGTGGTGACCGAGAGTCACCTCTCGAGCGCAAAGGGTTAATTGCATTTTGTTACTCCTCATTTAAATGTCTCACATTATTTTCCCAAAATTAATTCTACCAGAAATAGAAATATTCAGGTTCTTTGTTTCTTTGATTTATAGGGCATAATTTTAGTTCTTTAAGGCATTTTCAGTTTTTTTAGGACATAAATGCATTTTTTATGGAGCATATTTTGTCAGTTTTTCGGTCATAAAAATTCTAACTCTAATAGTAATAAGAAATTTCTACACGATTTCAAAAAATATTTATGAAGTTTAAAATTCATGTGAAATTAATTTGTTATTTTGAATTATGCTCATTAAACAGAAATTGAATGTGAAATGGAAACTACACTTTTACAATTGTAGTATAAAAATCAACGCACCTTTTAATATAAAACCACGTGCACTTACCTATGAAACCGAAGTTTATTTTCATTCCCTTTAATTTTCCCCATTGGTTGGTGCAATTATAGGCAGAACACGATATCACCATTTGTATATGTGCAGATGGACAAGTATACTAATAAAATAATATGAAAACAATTGAAAGAAATTAAAGAGACTGCGCTAAAAAATACTGAAGATGGAAGTTTCCCTATAATTTAAATGCTGAAGTACTACACATACGGAATGCAATGTTTTGCCCTCTTCGCTTCGACACGCCCACTTTTGCATTTCTCCGCGTCTGCTCACACACTTCCTTGTTATTGTATAGGGAGTCTTCACTCCAGTTTCGCTATAGCTCAGTGGTTGCCAGTCATTTCTCAACTGCCATGCTGGTAGTCCTACTTGATTGAGAATGGCGAGGCTTGATATTTTGACTTTATTTCGACTCCGTCTTGAACAGCAGGTAACTCCCGCTATATGGAGTATTTGCCTTTTCGCTATCTTTCAATTTTTCTTGGCTACTGAAGAAGAAGCTTAATACAGTTCCGAAACGCGTCTAGCTGCCGTTCTCTTCTTATTTTGGGTTAACCGACGTTGTTTCCCTAGTATATTGTCTCACCCAAAAGGTAATTTATTTCTATTTTTGACGTCAACGGATAATACATACATAAATGCCCATAAAAGTATGACGGTCAGTCACTTAAGTATGATTAGCTGCTCGATTATTCCCACCAAGCTTATCGTATTTTCTTCCAAAGGTGTCTATCGGGGGTGTACTCACGGTAACAGAATACTATTCCATAGATTTACATCCCTGTTAGGAAATGAATCTCGTAACACCACCCAAATTCTTAGAAATTATTGAAAATCCTAAGTACTTCAATCATATGTCCTGGTGCCTATGTTCTTTTGAAGAAAACATGTTCAAAGAATTAAGTCTCTCTCTTCATAGCTCACGTCCTGCAACTTACATTGATCGATCTTTTAAATTGAGGTTTCGTTTTCACTCAAAGAATTCAGTTAAATCATGAGGGGTTTTTTTTCTACACAATATCATGCTATCGTTACTTTCCATCGAAGAGGGATGTTATGCTTGTATGACTTCAGGATACCAACTGAATTACATTTTGAATCAACTGGAGTTTTTGGAATTTCAATGTTAAAAAACAACTTCCACAATGCTATTTTTTCAACAACAAAAAACAAGACATTCTTTAGCGCTCCAAGACTTTGCGAAAGAATTTTCTTCGCTTTTCCGAAGGATAACATGTGGACACATAACACGCGTACTAAGCATGCCAAATAAAATCCTACCATCTAGGTTTCAGCCCAAAAAAGCCATGTAAAAGTAACCGAGGGTCTTTACTGATCGAATTTCTTGAGTCCTGTAGGACGACCCAACAGAAAATAAATTCCATGAATTCTTTATCGAAAAAAAAAATAAAATTGGAGGAGGCGAATGCATAGGCAAAATTACACGACGAATAGACATGGTACGGTTATCTCCATCAAACTTCTGTATAAGCCATTCCGAATTTATTATCTTGTTTACGAAAGAAGAGGCATTCGAAGGGAAACAAAGCGAAAATTCCACTAGAAAAATGTCGTCGGGACAGGAAAAATCGCAAATTTATACCCATGTAAACTGAATGGAAGCATAATATAATATAAAAGGAAAAGAGTTAACCTCTACGGTTTATTTTTTGCGCTTTGTTTTGATGTTTCTTCATATCGACGTGAAGTTTCCTCTTGGGCTTCATGTTTCTCTATAGGAATGCAACAATTTAATAATTTCACGCTTTAAAAAAACTTGGAGGAAGAGAGAAATATAATACTATCTTTTCAATACTCTTTTGCTTTGAATGTAAACGATACGTCAAGTGTATAGGAGCAAAGTTGATTGTAAATGACAAATACACAGCATAGAGTTTTTCCTACTACCATACCATAAAGCTTACACGTTGCAGTAATTTTTTTTACCCACTTAAAGTGGCAAAGCGGAACTCTAAATGGCTTTTTTCCTGACATTTATTCACGTTAACACTGAAAATGCTCAACACAATGGGGGTTCATTTATTCGAATTCTCATGGATCGCAATCACGTATGAATACGTATAAGAACAGAGTGTGAAATTCTAACAAAAAAACATTTTGTTTAAAATTTCGAAGTAAAATATCATTTTTATCAATACAATTCAATTCTGTAACTTCTACTAATGTTATTTTCAAATATTGAATACAGGGTTTGTATTTCTTTGGAGACATTTCTTTTAAACGAGATCTCTGGAATGTTTATGGCTGAAGCAGACTTCAATACATTTAATCATGATCAAAAATTTAAATAAATCTTATCAGTGGAGTGGAATTCTTCAACCAAATTCCTAAACTAATGGAAAAAAATTAATTTAATTTTAATATTTGGTTTGCATGTTTCGGTTTTGCGTAATCCCGTTTGGTCAATATTGACAGATGAAATATATGCCGGAGAGTGTACTTATACTTTTGTCGTATTTGAAAATAAACAAGGTACATTCGAAACAAATTTTATTAAATTTCATATATTTCACATTTTTTTTTCCGTGTATGTCATTTTATTAATAGTACATGCATACAACGACGCAGTTGCGCAGTTTTTCATCACGAGCAACCCAAAGTTTTTTCTAACCAATATCAATATTTAAACACGCCAGGAATTATTAAAATTTTGCTTCGCTTTTTTCCCCCATCTTTCCAACTCTCAATAATAATATATTAATATCTTAATCATACGTTACGGAGTCAAATTTCCTGTATTGAAGAAATAAAAAAGTGTAAAGGTACGAGTATAAAAACATAGTTCACTCTAAATATTTATTCACAGCCTCAGGTAATAAGATTTTGCAAGAGACATTTTCTACGGTTTTTTATTGTTTAGTTCGATTTAAATATTGCTAACGATACAATAAAATAAAATTTAAAAAAATAATAATCTTTCAAAAATGAAACTCACGTTGTAATTAATACTCAAAAGTGTCTCGCCTAAAGAAACAACAAATATACCGCATTTGTACTCAACTTTTCTCTGGTCTCTTTTTCCACATGAAAATGCAGTCTGGCGTGGATACATCTGTGTTTTTAGCTTTAGATTTCCATAAACACTATTTTGTTGGGACTTCAATGAAATACCACAGCACTCGAAAAATATTTTTCTTAGAAGGCGAGTTGTTTCCTTCGAAAAATGCTTTTTTTAAAAATAGTAATTATTACTTGAACTAACTTCCCTTCAGGCAAAATGGGACTGTCAGAGTTTTGAGTTTACATGTTTTTATGTATGTAACTGTTATTTATTGTTAATACGTTCTTCGAATTATTTACATTTTATTGCTTTTAAGGGCATTTGTCTCACTTTTTTCCCCAAAATGAAATTCGTGTACCTGTGTCCAAAACTTTTAGGACGAGGTTTAGGGACGTGGGAAAGAGAAAGAAAAAGTTACTTTTTTTTGTCAGATGAATTAGAATTCAGTTTACAGCGATTTTCATTGTAACATAATTTTGTGAGGACCTATAAAAAACACGTTACATTTCTCAACATCACAGAACGAGATCAAAATCTGACCGGTAGTATTTTAGTCTGGGTACATATAATACTGTATTTAACGGTAGTATTTTAGTCTGGGTACATATAATACTGTATTTAACGGTAGTATTTTAGTCTGGGTACATATAATACTGTATTTAACGGTAGTATTTTAGTCTGGGTACATATAATACTGTATTTAACGGTAGTATTTTAGTCTGGGTACATATAATACTGTATTTAACGGTAGTATTTTAGTCTGGGTACATATAATACTGTATTTAACGGTAGTATTTTAGTCTGGGTACATATAATACTGTATTTAACGGTAGTATTTTAGTCTGGGTACATATAATACTGTATTTAACGGTAGTATTTTAGTCTGGGTACATATAATACTGTATTTAACGGTAGTATTTTAGTCTGGGTACATATAATACTGTATTTAACGGTAGTATTTTAGTCTGGGTACATATAATACTGTATTTAACGGTAGTATTTTAGTCTGGGTACATATAATACTGTATTTAACGGTAGTATTTTAGTCTGGGTACATATAATACTGTATTTATGAAAATACAGCCCTCCATATTTTCAGAGAAAGTTCTTTTGATACCACAAGACACTAAGATGAGGTTCTCGGACCTCGCATTCACCTCTTCCAAAGTGGAACAAATGCACGGTTCTTTTAATGGGCATTGACATGAAGCCACGTCATTTTCTGCTTATCGAGTAATATATCTTGAATGCAAAGATATTTATTTTCATGTAATGGCTAGAAATAGTTCTGGACTTGAAACTGTATAGGCAGGCTGGGTTTCATTTACATCGCCCCGAATCAGGACGAGCAACGAGCACACTGATTGTAGTACGATAGAATTTTTTTACTCACTTTTCAGTTTATCTATTTTTCTTTCATCGTATTGCCTCCACCAGAGTAAAAACTTCAACAATACAACTTTTTTTACTTTTTTGCGTAAGTTTGCGATAAATCGTTTTCTTTCTGTATTTCTTGATTGTTCAGCGTTCAGATCAACTAACTTATATCAAATTTCTATACATTTTGATTTCTACTTCATACAATATTGAAATAAATAGCTGTTATTCTTATTCTTTGGACACGCTGCACCAAGGAAATACTTTTTTTTATATTATTATTTTAACAACACAACACAGACACCGTACCATGAAATATAAAATACAAATACAAATTAAAGACAGCACAACAAAACAATACATACACTATGCAGCTCTTAGGGACCCACTTGGTCCGTCCTAGAGCGTAAAAAAATTTCTGTATATAATAAACTCACGCTCTTGATTTATTTCAGTTTTTTTTAAAAGGCATTTCAAATTTTGCCTTGGTTACTATTTATATTTTTGATAAACATTTCAAAATTCGTTATAGAATTTGAAAACATAAAAATTTCTTTCTTGAAAAATTTCTTTCTTGAAATTTTTATTCCAAGGTCATCATTTTTTTCCGAATTTGTTACAAATGGTTGGTCCTAGGTAATTTATACTTTTTTGAACTACGTATTTATTTGTTTTTGGAGTTGAATAGAAGAAATTGTATCTATATTTGAGGTTCTATCGTCGTTATTTGTGAGAAATAATTTCTGGTTTTTAGCCATGAAAATTATCATTTTAAACACATAAATTTACCTTAGGTCAAGTACTAAAATTTCTGATTTTAGTAAATTTGCATTATTAAATGTCATTATCTTACGTCTTATACGATTATAGATGTTAATTAAGTTCTTGATGTTATCGTGGTAGGCACCTCCCCACACTGTAATAGCGTAATAAGTTACTCCTGATTGGATCCAAGCATGGAAAACTGTTTTAAGGAGTTCCGGACTTATAATGTTTCTTAATCTATATAAAGCTGCAATTTGTTTTCTTTTCTTATTACAGACATTGTTAGATGGCTATTCCATTTCAAATCGTCTTGTATAACTACACAGAAATAGGTATATTCTCTTACTCTTTCTATGTCACTGCAAGAGCAGCTTTGAGAGGGGTATTTGCAAGCGTGCAATCTTAGTGATATTGGTGTTTCTGGTTTTATATCTTTAATTTTTAGACACAAATTTTGTTTTTCTACGTTTGGAAGTAATTTATTTTTTGCTAGCCACGTGTTAATCTGTGTAAGGTCACCTTCAATTTTTCTTTTCGTCGTCTTTTGCAATTTTAGAAGGCATAATTCATTTATATAAATCAGAAAGGGAGTGGGACCGAGTATTGTTCCCTATTCCTCTTTTTATTTCAAGATAACTACTTTTTCATTTTCTATCTGAACTGCCTGTATTCGTCCATAACAGTACATCTCAAACCAACGCAAAAGTTCACCACGGATTCCAGCTCTCTCCATCTTATGTAACAACAGAGTTAGATCTACATTATCAAAAGCTCTTTTCAAGTCGATAAAAACTGATAATGAATAATTATTGTGGTTGAAGCTCTAGTTAAGGTATTCATTCACTTTTTTGCGATTGCTATTTCAGTGATTTTTCTTGTTTGAAAACCGTACTGATTCTCAGCGAAGAAGTCTATACGTTTCAAGCAATTAACCAATTTTGTTTCCACACCTTTCTCAATTATTGTTGAAAAAACTGAGAGTGCTGAAAAAAATAGGTCTATAGCTTGCTAGAAGGTTGTATCTTCTTTTTTAAAAATTGGGTACACAATAGATACTTTGAGTTCGGGATAGAAAATTCCTTCGATTAGTGATGTATTTATTAGGAATAGTAACAAGTCATTATGATATTCGTCTATGATTTTTATCATTTTTACTGATATACCACCATATCCTGTAGCTTTTTATGTTCATTTAGTTCAGATATTATCTTGTGTGGATGATTGTTTCCAATGGAAGATATCATCATTGAAGATATCGATGTATTGCTGTCATAGTTTGAAGAAGTTCCTATATTGGAATATTCACTAAGTTTCGATTTATAAAATCTGCATCAAAGTTTTCATCCAATTGTTTGCAGTTTGTTGTACCTGGCGGGGTAATTTTTTTTTTCTTCGTTATAGTTTGGTTTACAAACTGCCATTGTTTGCGAATATCATTTTATTACAATTTAAAATTTTTTTCTGAAGTATTCGTTTTTCACTACCTTGATCTCCTATTTCAGAGCTTTTTCGTAATTTTTATACGTATCTTCATAGTACTTAACATGGGGGTATTTTTATGTTTTCTGTAGAGTTTTTCTTTGATATTAATTTTATTTATTAAATGTGTTTATTAATTCAATTTTTATCATTTTTGCGTTTTATCGGTTTTTTTCTGTTTCCCATAGGTTTTTATTCAACGTAATAATATGATGGAATCGTTTATGTTTATTGAAAATATCATAATCTTCATATACGTTGTTAAGGTTTATATTTACTATAAATTTCTCAAATTTTTTTGTAATTTATTATTGTTTTGTTATTTATTTTTTGGGGAATTTTTATTTCACGTTTTTTAGAAATGTATCCTAATATTGGAAAGTGATCAGTTATTCTAGAATTATACACAATAAATTTTTGAAATGTATTCATTTTTGTTCTATAATAAACGTGATCTATATACAAGTGCCCCTATCTCTAGATTCTCTGGTAATTTGATTTATTAGTGAGATTAATCCGTTTATGCACATTGTATCTTTGCAGTAATTGACATCGGTGTCATCAACAAGAATATTTATATTACAATCTCCAATGATTAACATGTTACTTTTTTTGTGAGAAAGATATTCAACTCTAAGTTGAACTCACTTAGGTATGCAGATGTGATCTATATATCAACAAGAGATATTAGTTTTATATTATCAATATACACATTCATGACTTCAGCCGTTTTGAAGTCCACTAATTTTTCGACAGCACCAAGTTCATGTCTGACAAACACCTCTAGATCTGTTGTAATCATTAAATTTAACAAAACAGTCATACTCGACAAAGCAAACATATAATCATTTATATCATATATTGATATTTCATCTTCCTGAGCCCATATCTCAGTGAGGCAGATTACCTCAATTTGTACTTCAAGCGATTTAAAAAATACCAAAAATTCATCAAAGATTTTTGGGATGCTTCGAATATTTAAATTTAAAAATGTAATAACATCATTACCATTTCCCTCGTATTTCAATATTTGGAAAAATTTATATCTGTTTATAGATCTATAAGTTGAATCAACATTAAATTGATTAGTATTTAATGTCTGTTCAGCTGACATAAAGGCACAAAGATATGAATATATTATTTTCTAATATGAAATATTTACGATACGTTAGGAAAAAAAACATTTTCGTAACAATCCAAAAAATTTGTGGTTTTCCCTTCAATTTTATCCATTTTAACTAAACACATAGTACGAGTATATATATATACTAGGGGGACTCTAAACCCCCCCCCCCCCACTTCTCTTCACAACATATCTTGTTTATTTCGTCCCACTTCATCAGCGCGCTATGGAAAGAGACGTGTGAAAGCACCAGCTTACTGAAGAAGCGAATTTTAATAAAAATAATGATAAAGCAACAAAAAACAAATGAGATTCATCAAGCACCCCTAGAAACTGGGGCCCCAGATTCAATTCGCTGAATTTTAGTGGGGCCCACACTGGATATATCTCGGGCTACCGATGTGTTGCAAATTTTACAATGTTAAACAACAAAAATCAATGAGATACATCCAGGGGCCACGAATTAGAACCTATCAACATTCCCATGGAGCACTGACCTGGAAGCTTGTCGGACACACCCCTGTAAGGGGCCACGAAAATTTTTCATTTTTTTCAATTTTGCAATGAATAAAATACAGGGCCCCACATCCAGTAGCGGGAACACAATACGCAGATTTTTAGTGGGGAATCCAGACTGGATTTATCTCGGTTTTCCGCTGTTGCAAATTGTATAATGTTAAAAAACAAAAAGAATCAGATTCATCCAGAGCCCCAAAATGAAACCTGTAAACATGGGGCCCCCGACTTGGAAGTTCGTCGGTCATCCCCCACTGCGAGTGCCATGAAAAATTTTCATTTGTATTCGTTTTACCAACGAATAAAATCCAGGGCCCCCAACCTATTACCCGGGACACCAATTCGCATACTTTTAGTGGGGCCCCAGACTGGCTTTATCTCGGGCTTCCGCTGTTGCAAATTCTACAACAGAAAAGAATGAGATTCATCCAGGGCCCCCAAAATGAAACCTGTAAACATGGGGCCCCCGACTTGGTGACTTGGAAGCTTGTCAGTCATATCCCGCTGCGAGTGCCATGAAACATTTTCATTTGTATTCGTTTTACCAACGAATAAAATCGAGGGCCTCAACCAATTACCCGGGACACCAATTCGCATACTTTTAGTGGGGCCCCAGACTGGCTTTATCTCGGGCTTCCGCTGTTGCAAATTCTACAACAGAAAAGAATGAGATTCATCCAGGGCCCCCAAAATGAAACCTGTAAACATGGGGCCCCGACTTGGAAGCTTGTCGGTCATCCCCCGGTGCGAATGCCATGAAAAATTTTCATTTGCATTCGTTTTACCAACGAATAAAATCCAGGACCACCCACGCAACTACCCGTGACCGAATTCGCAAATTTTTTGGAGCCCCCAGACTGGATATGTCTTGTGCTTCTGCTATCGCAAATTTTTCAACGTTAAAGCAGCAAGAAAAGAATGAGATCCATCAAGGGCCCCTGGAAATGAAAACTTTTAACTTTCCCATGAAGGTATACGTACAATCCCCCCCCCGGGTACCCCGACCCTGTGTGTTGGGAGCACTGTTGTTATATGTATATTATACATATACATACCTCTCGGCATGACCCCCCTCCCCCCACAAGGGCAGGGCTGATAGGACCAGAACGATTCTTATCACTTTTTGATTTTTCACACTATAAATTAACCACAGAGGGGCCCTGAAAAGCTGGTTTGGGGGCTCGCCATCTAAATTCCAGCCTAAGGGCCCTGCTGTAGGATGTGGGAGCCTCTCGGTACATGCACATAACATGGTCCCGATGGGTCAAATGGGTCCCAATATGTGTTAGAGTTAAATGAATACTTGACCCAAAATCGTAACCGACTTCCGTAACACAAAAACGTAACAGATTTCCGTCACTCAAAAACTTCACCCAATTCCGTCACTCGGTTGCTTAGCAACAGGCCCTTTTCGAGTTTGTGATTTTATATTATAGAGTAGATATATTAGTTGCATAGGAAAGAAAATTAATAAAATATAAACAAAACCACACACACACTTCTTTGAATTTCATTCATTACCTTGCAATGTGATGTGGATTTCTCCGATTGTTCAGAGGCTCCGCTTTCATCATCTTTGATTTTTAGTTGATCCGAAAAGTCCTTGTTCCATACTCGTATCACCTTAGATGTTGGATTTTTCCTTCCTTGACCCAGGAGTAGGCGTAATCGTTGTTAATTTCAAATTGCCTTGCACAATAAAACAATCTCTTGACAGCTACGGTTAGATGTTCATTTACGTATATCCTTCGTGATCCGAATTCAGGATCGATTTTATTAGCACAGTCAGATTTTCCGATTTTGCTTTGCTTACATTTCGTTCTAGATTGTCCTGATGAAAGTCGCACTATAATCGGCTTTGGTTTTTTTTTTTACTCTTAGTTGAAACCCGATGCATAACTTGTATAGGTGTTAGGTCGGTTATCCCCAGTTCATTTTTTATAGTTTCTACAATGTGTTCAATATTTTCATCTCTGTCCTCAGGCACTCCATTTATCTCGATATTGCATGCTCGGCTTTTCGTTTCCAATGAAGTTAATCTATCGCTCATCTCGTATAATGCCGGTTTGAGAGAATTGTTTTCCGCTTGAAAATGCTGCATTTTTTTTTCGACATTGTTCACCGTTGTTTTTGTGTTGTTGAGCTCCTTTCCGAGGTCTTTTATAGATGCAAAAATGAAATTTATCGATTGCTTGATATCCTCAAATGTGTTTTCGTAGATGTTCCTGCTTTTCAAGTACACTGTTTATAGATTTCTCTACCGTGTAGATCATCTCAGTTAGAAAATCCCGTATCATTTTTATTCGCAACAAAAAGTTATATTTGATTAATTGATTAATAAAATTTAGTAAGTTGTTCTACGCTGTAAAGCATTTTACCGCACAGCACTTTCGTGTAACTACACAGAAAATAGCTTGACGGCAACTTCATTTACACTTTCAGACGGTAGATAATGCAAAATAGTGATGTTATTACACACCCTCGAAAAAACAAACTGATGAGGAATTTAAAATATATCGAAGGTGGTTTCGAGTGAAATATAAATAATGTCGTTGCAGTGGTT
Organism: Pholcus phalangioides; assembly: GCF_987345545.1. NCBI lineage: Eukaryota > Metazoa > Arthropoda > Arachnida > Araneae > Pholcidae > Pholcus > Pholcus phalangioides. The sequence continues at coordinate 34,169,350 of NW_028301600.1, read as the reverse complement.
AAAATATCGTTATAGAGGGAAAGAATATCGTTCTATCGAGAGAAGCTTAACGTTACACTATAGACAATTCCAAACAAGATTTGAAAAAATATCGTTGTAGAGAGATTTATCGTTATATCGACTATCATTGTGGTGAGGTTTCACTGCATTACTTTTAGAAAATAATCTTAATTTATAACTATACACTAGCATTCTTATTTCTGTAAAGCCTAATTTCAGAATGACTTTCAGTTTTTCAGATTATTTAAAAGACATGAATATTAGTTACATCATTCAACATGAAAATTAATTCTTTTTTCTGTCACACACTGTGTCGAATCAGGTAGCCAGTAACTTTATACCTTTTTCTGTTAATGTAACTTCTACATTGAATAACCCATCACCATTTCTAATGTATAAGATCTAGAAAGATGTCACTTGCACGTCACTTGTTAATTGCATACACAAAAGAACATTAAACATTCTTTCGTATAAACCCCATATGAAACGAATACCGACCCACATTGTCATACGAATAGCTGAGCCTAATGTTAGTCTATCTTCCAACTAAATATTAAATCTAACATAATATATTTAAGACCATTCCACAGCAAATATATAACCGTGCATTTTTATTTAGTTAATTAATCAAGAATATAAGTCAAAACGTTATTGTAAAACGCATGTAGCTCATTATCATCGAAAAGAATTACATCAGTTTCTACCTTCAATTCCCAAATGATTTCAACACAAATAAAATGAAAATTTAAATATGTTCTATGAATAATAATTTCGAGACAGAAAAAAAAATCTTATTAGCATTTCTGATTAATGCTTGGACGATTTGAAAAATAACAATGATTGTTATGAAACGGGAATTTCGTTAACTTTGTTTCAGTTATTTATGATTCATTGCAGAAAAAAATATTAACTTATTTGAATAATAAGACTGACGAAATTAATAACGCAAAGAATTTAAGTTTTACAGATATTCGACTTAATGTGGGTTTTGTTTTTGAAACGTCTCTCTCGTGTAGTTATAAAATTATTCAATTGTTTATTATTTATTGAAAAGAAAATATCTGAAATAACGGTAGACACGCGAGTAATCCTTGAATGTTTTGACACTTCTTGTGTCAGTTTAGGATTTAAAAATTGTAAAACAAAAATAGTTTTTTAGACAAGTCATTTTTATATTTAATGAACTTTTCTTTATTTTTACCAATGGTAGCTAATCGATACTCAGTGAAGAAATCTGGGCTTTTTTGGCTGTTTGAAGTCATTTTAAAAATTTTCCAACTGTTGTATGCATGTTTACCTAAAGAAAGGTTTATCTGAGAACATTTAGTTTTTCCTGAAAATGAAAAAAAAATCGTTGCATCACTGAAAATATTTTGACTCTTCCAAAAATATTTTTTTCGCTGGAGATCGAAAATGAGAGACGTAAAATATTTATTGAATTAAATTCTTCCTAATAGATTATAGAGAACTCAAAGATGAATAATTATACGAATAACAAACGTGGTTCAAGAAAACTCTATAAACGAGAAAGCACTAAGCAAAGATCGAAAATAGAACTTATGTTTTGATTAGTGAATCCTCAGTTAGGACCAGCTGATGCTTCAAAATAAATGTTTGAAAAGCAAGACGTATAAGCCATTTCCCACGTTTCGAAACGGTATCTTCGAATGGAAATTCAATTTAAACGCAAGAACTCTTTCAATATCTCATTAGCATATTAAACTGGTGGAATGTACGTATTATTGATTATATCGAAAATAATGCATCGATTTTAAATGGTCGATCTGGAGAGGAAAATCTCCGCGTTTCCAGCTTCAAAAACAGTTTATTGACAGTTCTGACAGACTGGTGGATGGAATGCAATGAAAGAGAGATGCAAATTGAATAACGATGGCATATTACGTTCACAAAATCCTCGCTTATATATCACAAATACCGAAACTTCTTTTTGAAAAATTAAATAAATAGAATAGAGAGTTTCTAGTATTTCAATCTATGCCTCAGTGACAAAATGTCGTTATAGAATGTCGCAAAATAGAACATGATGTATGTATATGAGCTTAACTGTACGTTTATACTGAATGTGTTTTTTGTGTCATAAATGCATACAAGAAAATAATTATCTATAACGTTTTTTAATCCTTTAGGTTCCGTGTATATTTCAATATACAAAGTAAGTACATGGTCGTAAGACCCATTATAACAATTTTTCTCCATAATTTTTTTATAGTTTAGAAAGTTTTAGTTAAAATCTTTTAGCACCATTAAAGGATAAAATACCGCTATACAAGTAAAATATATATTTTTTTAATTTAGAAAGAGTTGATCCCTTGTCGGTGTCATTTTTTGAGCACTGCTAAAATTTTACGTGTTCAGAGATTTATAAAATCACACCAAATTGAAGGAATTGGAAATAAAATTCAAGGAAACAACTATTCAACTTTGTTAAGCAAGATTTTTTACCCCTTTATAGATAACATTAAAATCAAGGCAAACTGTATATTTCACCCTTAATTAACCATTTTAGCTAATTAAAAAGACTGTAATTAATTAAATTGCTGAGTTGATGTATTTTTTCAATTAGAAATATACTAACAGCATCAATTTACATCCGCTTTCGTAAAAATAAAAATTCAATCATTTTTTATGGGGGTGAAACATAAAGGGTTAAATTCACTCTCATTTCAAATTTTTTAGGTGAAAGTTAAAAATACCAATAATCAGACTTTGAAACATGTATTCATCATAAGTTTCCGTTTAAAAGTTTTATCTTCGACCAATTTTGAGGTTGGTTCAGCTGACGTGAAATATTTGATGTCTTACGAACCAAAGATGAAAACGTGAAGAATAATATACACTTCATAATTTATTATAAGAACCAATGAGTCAATATTTGATGTATAGTCACGTTATAATGAAAACGTCCATATACGTTGATATCATAAAAACATTTATTCCATCAAATAATAGATTTTTAGGCCAGAATAAATATTTTGTTATAAATTTATTGAATTTTCTTTTCAGCATTTATCTTCTGAGCATGAATCGCAAGAATCTGTTAGATTCTCTAAAGGAAAACAGAAAAAAAAGCTGCTGAGTTGGATACATGTGTAAGAATACGAAAACGAAATAAAATACACTGTTGGAATATTTTTACTTTTATTCAGAAACTTTGATCTAGGAAAGTTTCGCCGAACTAAAACAAAAAAAAATGACTCTTACACATAACGTATGTCCCATCTTTACACGAAGGATATATTCCTTTAATAAATTTTAAGCTTGAAAGCATATATAAGCTCAGTACCACATTATAAATTCTTTTTAACAGAGCTTATACAAAAAATATGACGTTAAAAACTTTTCTTTTTCTAGAAAATAGAATTGCGGAGACCCGGACATCTTTTTGTGCTTTTACTGGGACTTTACTTTTTTTCTTCAAAAATACATGCATACACATCAAAAACAAGATAATGCATCACTTTCTTGCATAAACTCTTCTAGTCTAAGAGAAAAATTATAAAGCAATGTACGTTGTGTTTTTCCTCTTTCCAATAAAAATGCAGATAAGGTTCATTTTTGAAAATGATTTCCCTTTCTACAAGAGAGACATTCAAAAATAATTTTCTTTCAATATATACGAGAATATAATTCATATCAAACAGCGCAAGTTTCTTTCGCAATCTTTTTCCACTTGGTCAAGGAAATGTTTTTAAAAATACCATTGAATTTATTCAAATCTCCTGAACTTCCTTCGCGTCGAATAAAAATGAAATATAAAAACTAACTTACAAAAGTTATGGAAAGAGCGAGAGAGAGAGAGGAAAAACCTAAATAGATTCACCCAAACAAACTTTATAAACAAACGTTTTATTGAAAGTGTACGAATGTGTTCCGTACGTGCTGAAGGATTGTCTGGGAATAACGATGAACGAGCAAGAAAAATCCAAGAACCTGATTTCACAAGACTTTTTTTTTCCCCTTTGAAGAAAGGATTTAGACTGTGTATAAATCTCTCACGAATTCAAAAATCCATGATTTATCATAATATTTCGACGTGAGTATTGTTTGACAAAAACTAAAATATGTATGAAGTAGAAAGCAAAAAAAATAGTAGTCTTGCTATAGAGTTTTAAATGATTGAATCGAATTTGAATTAAATGATAGTTCTCGGAAACAACTCACGGGTAAATAGGTTAGCGTATTAGAAAAACTCAATAGGCCATACATAAATTACATTAAAAACAAAATTACAAATACACGTTCATTTTGATGGCCCCAAAGAGTCTGATAATTCTTTTTTTTTAATGCGCATAGGGACCGTTCAAGTATTACGTCATCATCGATGGGGGGGGGGATTCCCGATTTGCTGACTTTTGATGACAAGTGGGGGGGGGGGGGGTTTGGATAATGCTTACGTCATCAACCACTCTTTATGAAAATATGAGTTAGGATTCAGAGGAGCAGAGCTGATGACGATATTTTGCTGATAAGGGGAGGGGAGGGGGTCAAAAATGGCTAAAAATTTGCTTACGTAATACTTGAACGGCCCCATACATACTATTTCTTCGAATTTCTCATTACTATATTTTTTTTCATTTTAATGACTAAGCGTGTTATTGAAAAAATTCTTTGATTGAATGAATAACTTCAATAGATACACTCTGTTTATTTATAAATAGGCAAAAATTCATTGTTATTTTCCTTCTTCTTTATGTGTGGTTAAGTTTCTTCAATCGAAAATGTCAGAACACTGATTTTTTGTACGTTGAATCATTAGTTGAACTAGGTATTTTTCCAGCTCTTGTAAGCTAGGAAATTCTCTTTTTATAGTTGAAAAAAAGCATCAGCATAAACACATAATTAACAAAATGCCTTTTTGAAGGTTCGCGTTACGTTTGCATTAGTCAAAATTCAAGTGTGTGAAGGCGTGTTTTGCATATTTAGCTGAAATAATTTTTTTATGAACTGTTTTTTATATAATCGCCTGTACTTTCACGAAAATTTATTACAATTCTTTGAAAAAATTCATTGGCTTTATTTTTTTTTCAATTTATACTTCCATTCTAAACGTTAATCTTCAAGTTTTTTCAGATATTTCATAAAATTAAAAATTAATATCTCTTAGAGACACAAAAAAACATTGTAATCGGATATTTTGAAGCGTGTTTTTTTCTGTAGTCGTCTTAAAGAAAAATGATTAATTTTTAAGTTATAAAGATTGTATTTTATTTTTTGAAGTATTTATAGTTTTACATTGCATGTTTGGCAATTGTTTTATGAACTTTTATAGAAAATTAAGATGATTTACCATTTAATATTCTGCGACATACATTCGTTTTTTATTCAAAGATTCAATTTTCCTTATGCCATTCGGAAAACTACGAATAAATAATTAAACAATTCCAAATAAAAATGAAATTATTTTGAAATTGAATAAAAATTTTAAATTTGAGTGAAATTTAGAAAATACATTCAAGATTTTATTTCAGACGTACATCTAAATTGATATAGACTGAACCTTACGATTAAATTTATTTTCTTGTTTTATACTCAAGATGGTTTCATTTATGAATGATGATTGAACTTTTTTATTTTCTGTTTTTGTTTTTAAACACTACAAAAACTAAAATAAAAATTACATTAACGAAGAAATATATTTTCTTTCATCAAGCCTAATTTTACATGAAACCTATATCTTTGAAAATAGGGAAAAAATTGAAATATATTTCTTAAATGAGTATTCGAATGTACGGGAGTTCAATGACCCATTGAATTCGATTATTTCCGTGAATCGCGGGAATTGAACAGATGTTACACCACTTCTCTCAACTGCATCATCTTTTCACACACACACAAGACTACTTTTTTTTTTCATGAAAAACTTTCAAAAATTCTTTCATATTTGCACCATAAGTTCGTAACCTAAGCTTCAAAGAAATTAGAACGTGTTCACCATATCGAATGTGAGAACACTTGAAGAGTTTAATAATTCTCTTTTTTATGTGAAATGCCACATGTTTTACAAGTGTGAAAAATTCAACATTTCTCCCTAAAACTAGTGTAATTTTTAGCCATCCTATTGTAGGAGGTTTATAAGAAACTTGGACCATAAAACGATGTCGATAAAAACAAACATTTTTCCTGTGATGAAACCAAGTCTGAATTTTTATTCTTGCATTCAATCCTTTAAAAACTGAAAATAAACAAATGACATGGTAATATTAAAACAAATACAGTATACTTCTTTTGAAAGTGCTGGCTTCTATGAGAAAGTATAAGATAAAAATATATGGTGTGTTTTTTTGACACTCGGTTGAATTTATGTCTTATGTTCAAGAAAAAATTGTTTTAACGATTTGTTCTGAAAAAAATAAAAAAATTGTAAATTTTAAAAATATCCATTTCATAATAATGGAAACTCTCCTGTGATTCTTAAAGATACATTTCCAATAGGAAATGAATTTGCTTCTACAAAGAACACGACAACACTTATGAGACGAGAGAAGTCGAATAAGAAAATATAGGACGCTAATAAAAAACGTCTTAACCAGCAAGAAATCTGAGAAGAAAAAAAAAATTAAAATTATATAAAACTTGCAAGTGAAGAGTTTGGGGAAAAACTAACATGAACTTTTTCGATGAAAAGCCGTCAAAAAAGTTTTCGGCGCGAATAATAAAAATATTTTTATAACAAAAAAGGGAATCATTTTACTTGTCAAATAAAACTACTAGGATAATGAATAGGTTTTAAGAAAGGAAATGAGTTTCGGACTAAAAATAGCTCGTATCTCTTCTCTGGTAGATCTTGTTCATTGAAAACTACTAAGCTCTTAGATAACAAGAGTATAATGACATAGTATCGACATAGTTTGTGAAAGATTCTTTTACTTACTAATTAAATTGAAAGAATAAAACCGTTCTTGATATATTTCGAAAATGAACACTCATTAAGTTAATATTGCATGTTTAATGTGCAAATTTTAATCACTTAAGAAATTTTTCTCGACTTTACGGAAAAATGTGCACGATACATAAAAGGAGGGAAAAAATATTTTCTCTCAAAGTTAATTATTTTCTTTGTTTATTCTATAATTTGATTATTTTGGGTGTTTTCAGGAATCCACGGAAAAAAGAAAATTCAAAAGAATAGCCACCCTTTGAACAATGTGGAAAATGGAACTGAACAAGAACATTTAAGCTGTTTTGTATCATGAATGAATGAACATTTCTCGTTATAACTGTACGTGACAAGATACGACTGACCTTATATTTAAAACTTATCATGAGCTACTACGTGAACTAGCCTCTATATATACCAGAATATTTTTATAAGAGAATTTTTTTAAGTGGAAAGAATCATGGCACTAAAAGAAATTCCCGATAGATACTTGGGCATGATTATTCATTTCATAATGAATTTCCATAATGACACATCGGAGTTCAATCGCCCTCACATAAGATTGTCTTTTCATTCTTCTTACATCTTCTTCGTCATAATGTATGCTCTTCTTGTCATTGCTGGCGTAGTGGCAAACATTTATATGCTGAAAAGCATCATTATTCATAGACAGCAATGGGTGAGAGCACATAAGTATCTAGCTTGCAATGCTCTCAACGATTTGCTGAAAAGCGCAATCGTCTTGCCCATATCGTTGTCCACTACACTGCTACAGAACTGGGTTTATGGCAATTTTCTTTGTCATTTCTTCCCTATGCTGCAAGATGTCCCTTTTCACGCAACAATGCTGACATTCTTATTGATTATATTTGATCGCTACCGAGAGATACTATACCCCATCAAGCCACGTATGCCATCTTGTTTCTGCATAATAAGTGTTTGGGTCGCTAGCGTGTTTGCTGTGCTCCCTTACGCAGTATATACACGCTACTTGAATTTGGAAGAATATTTGGGATCCCAGTTCCGGGGAACAGGAATATGCGCAGTAAATGTAGAGAATAACATAGAGGAGTATATCCGAGGACTGTTCATCTTAATGTATGTCTTGCCACTTGGCCTGATTGCATTTCTGCACGTTAAATCCTCGGAAGAGATCAAAACTCGTCAATCTGCTTATACAGTCGTGTTCCATGAAACTACCAATCGAGGCCGGACTGGTAATGAATCTCCCACGTCGCTCACCCCATGCATGCCAAATACTACTACTACTAGTGCCAATGATGATTCGAGGAAACCCTCGTCGGTAACACTATCCGTGCCATCAAATGTTTTATCTGCACGTTCGAGCACAGATGAGCGTCCTCCCCAAGAAATAACTTTACGTATAGCGACAGCAAATGATGGAGATGATCATGATTGGGCACTCGAAAAACGCATTCAGTCTTATCTTGTCACAGTTATTGGTGTATACGCTGCTTGTTTATTGCCGCTTAATCTGGTACGCCTACTGAAGCATGTCATTTATGAAACATACGAGAATAGCCACCATTTTGACTACACCTTCATTGCCGTCGTGTGGATAGCTTTCATACCTACTGTGGCAACTCCTATAATTTATAAGACGAGTAAAATATCTGGTAACAGACCCGCTGATATCAGTCGCTACTTGAGATTGGGAAGAGCTTCTGATGTATCATTCTCAACTTGCGATTCGAATAAGCGAAATTCCACATCCAAAACCGATTGCCCTGGTGAAGGTGCCAGAGATATCTAATCTCTCAACTAAATTGTGCATTCTTGAATATGTTATTATCGTGACGTGCTATATTTTTTCACCTGCTCTTAATGAAATCCTGAAACAGTTTCTGATGTGACATCCAAAAACGGTTGTTTTGTGATGAAGGTACCAGAGATAAGTAATTATTCAGTAAATTGTGCGTTGTGTGTATTCCTAAATCTCTGTCGTTATTATAACGTGTTATACTTGTTTCACCTGCTCGTGAGTTTACTTCAGTTTCTAACGTGCCACCTAAAAACGATTGCCCTGGTGAAAGTACCAGAGATATCTAATCTGTCACTAAATTGTGTATTCTTGAATCCGTCATTATTTCGACGTGTTATATTTTTTTCACTTGCTCGTGAGTTCACTTCAGTTTCTGATGTACTATCTAAAACGATTGCCCTGGTGAAGGTACCAGAGATATTGAATCTCTCACTAAATTGTGTATTCTTGAATGTCATTATATTGTAACCAGTTATATTTTTATTTACCTGCTTATGAGTTTACTTTAGTTTCTGATGTGCCAGTTGCATGGGAAACGTCTTTTAGCATACCAACAGGTGTATGTAAATGGTATGTCTATATTGAGATCGATGTTAAAATAAAGTAAAACATAAATCAGAATCTTCAAACATAATACATGTTAAAAACTCCATGTTGTCCTCACTCTACATGTATACTCTTTTGTTGTATAAGTTTGAGTTCAATAAAGTATGTATGTGTGGTTATTATCTTGTTTTTAGTGTACACATATAAAATTAAATCAAGCAGTGAAGAAGTGGATTCCCAAAAAAATGCAACTATGAACGTATATACGTATTATTATTATTATGACTCCATAAACAAACGTTGTAAGCTTCAAACATTTAAAAATCTAAAATTATCATCGAACCTTTCTTAAAGATGAGTCATTTATCTATCTGTTAGTTTGAACAATCTTCAAAGCTGCATCCTATCCTTAAAAACAAGCTATAACTAGTCTTGAAGCCAACGGAGAATAACCGAAATTTTCGATGGAACTCGTAAAAGATGTGAAAGGGTCATAAAAATTTGATTAGCCTCCAGCAATTTTTACAAATATAAGGCCTCCACAAGGCGTAGATCAGATCAAGATTAAAGGCACTCAAAAAGACATTTAAGACATCTGCAAAAACTTATTTTGTAAAAAATAAGCACTTAATAGAAAACAATGAATTCAAAATGCCAATGAAAATAATGTTAATCAACTCGTTATTGATCGATACTTTCATTTAGGGGCATAGTTTTTCAATCACCATTCCAAGAGAAAGACGGGAATTTTTCTGCAAATACACCACTGATCTCTCAAAAGAATTCGTGTCGACACATTTAAATCAATTTTTAAAAAAAAACATGCACATAATTGATATTTATTTATGAAAAAAAATCAGAAAAATAATTTAAATTACTAAAATTCTCTGTTTGAGTAATAAGCTCCGAATATAAAGTACCCTAGATATATATGCATTTAATAAGAATAACACTTTTTCATCATATCTAGTTTTCAAAAGGTTTAAGGTAAATGAATCTCAAAATTTTTCTCACATAATCTCAAAACATTTCAATCTGCGTGAAATGTTACTTTATAAGGTTAAGTATATTTTACATAACAGTAATGCTGATGGTGAAAAATAAACTTTTAACAATTTTTCAACTGTACTTATGATGGGAAATACGTTTTTTCCCTCGTTATTACAGTATTACTCGTTGTACAGTATTTTTAGATTTCGGTTACTTTTATTTTTGTGATGAGAAAGAATTTATTGTAATCGTACTCAACATATTTATATAATTTATGCAATACCCCCAGATGATCAAATATCATGTAAACTCTTCAAGAGTATACATGAGATTGGGATTGGGGGCAACTTGTTGAATTGGATAGAATCGTGTGTGATTGAGGGATAGGTCACAATGGGTTATGGTGAATGGAGAATTTTCTGAATTGGACAGGTGTGAAAAGGAAAAGTAGAGTCCCTCAAGGAAGTGTCCTTGAGCTCGTACTTTTTCACTTTTATCGATAAACTCGATCAGGGTACTGATGGAATTGTTAGCAATTTCGCAGATGACGTGAAACTAATGGGGGTAGGTGGGAATCCTAGAGATAGGGAGATACTCCAGACGAACTTGAATACGATTGCAGCATGGGATAATGAATGGAACGTGACCTTCACTGTAGATAAGTGTAAGGTCACTCATTTTCGTTCGAACAACCCTCTTTTGACCTACGAGTTGAGAGTACGTTATTACTATCCCTGATGCAACTAAGGTCACCGATATGGGAATTCTCATTGACGAGCGACCTAGGTTTTCTGAACGTATTTCAGCGATGGTAAAAAAAGGAAATAGAATTCTCGGTTTCATTCTTAAAAAGGTCTCTTTGCGTTCTCCTAAAGTCACTTTTCCGAGGCTTTGTTGGAGTCCTGAAATGGACTCCAATGTGAATTTTTTACATTGGAAGAACGCAGGTGTCGGGGAATATGATCGAAAAGTTTAAAATTTTCAAGGGGATGGATAGGATGGACTATGAGTTTTTAATACACCGTCAATCAATTGCTTCGAGTAGGGAAAACCGGTATCGTTTAGTAAGGGCCAATTCCAGGTTGTGGTGTAGCAGGGATTTTTTCTCTAAAGGGTTGCCGATAAATGGAATAGCTTACTTCCAGGAGTAGTGAATTCTAGCACAATTTTAACGTGTCAAAAAAAGTACGATAAACATATTGGGAGAAATCGGGAAGCTATGAGTACTTAGATAAGACAACCATAATGTTTTTATGGGCTCTGTGTATATATTATAATCATTTTCCGGTGGGTTGCTGTATTTTAGTTATATATTTGACATTCATATTTTTATGGCCACCTTTTTTTCAGCCATCTCGTTGGGCAATTTGTCTGTTGTGGACTTTGTGTCTGTATTTGTATATATTTAATTATTTCTGTATGCTAACAATATAAATTGACAGGGATGAATTTCGTCGAGAATAATGGTTTTTAGGTAATGATTTACACATTTTTGTCCTTCATCTTGAAGAATTTTTTCTGATTCAATCCCTTGGTAAATGGAAGAATGTCGTTAGTCAATATCAAGATAAAAAAACTTATAGTCTCTAATACCCTCAAGAGAAGTCATTTATATTTATACATATATATTACCAACTTCTGAACAAACCTGAAGAAAGGAGTCATCATTACTGCTTTGTTTTAATGATTGCAACTTGATACGTAGCTAAACTGATTGTGGAAATCTGACATCAAGAAATTTCTAAATAAAACGTCATTTTAATGGAAATTGCCACACGTATTAAAACAAAATAACTAATCAAACTAACATTTAGTTTGATTTATTTTCACCGCAACTTCTTTATTTTTTTACTGTGTACTAGGAAATTTTATGCACTGAATTATCGCGAATGATAAATTTCTATAAAACGCCTACTTAGTGTGTAGATTTAACTAATAAATATATCTAAAAGACAACGCCTTATGAATTTCTTTTTTTATTTCCGTGTACCAAGGTATCGATTTTTTGTCCTTCGTACGTAAATATTAATGTATGGATGTCGCTGTAGCTCATGCACGAAAATAATGATTAATTTATTTTCAATTTTGGAAGTTTCATAATAATTCGTGAGATATTCAGAATCTTCTCAAAAGAAAGGCGAAAAATAAATATAGACTGACTGATTCACTGATTCATCATCGCCGAGCCGAAACCACAAGAGTTAGGAATATGACATTCGGTCAGTAGTTTTATTTTATGAAATAAAGACCCACTAAGAAAGGAGTTTTCGAAATTCAACCCCGACTTAGAAGGGGTTTTAAAAAATTTAACCCTGAGGGGGGTCATGAGAGCGTTCAATGGTTACATAGAGAAATCACGCCTAACCGAAATCAGTAAGCTATATTTATGAAATTTGGTCAGTAGTTTTATTTCATGACATGAAGACTCACTCAAAGGTTTTTCAAAATTCCACCCTTAAGGGGGTCATAAGGGGTTTGAAATGCTATGTAGAGAAATTTTGCCGAGTGAAAACCGCTGAAACTATAAATTTGAAATTTGGTCAGTATCTTCATTTTATGATGCAGACTCGCTAAGAAGGGATTTCTGAAAATTCACTCCCTAAAGAGAGTCTCAAAAAAGAATTTTCGGATTACCAAATTCACGCGAGATGATTACTGGGTAATAAAAAAATACTTAATTCCCAGAAAGTACTAGCGTTATCATATGGTCACAGAATTCATTTTTATTCTCCGTAGCCATATATACAGTCAAAATCGGATATAACGACCTCGGTTGTATATTTTTCTTTGCTATAACGTCAAAAATTGGTGGTCGCAGCTGATTCCGGTGAAGAATAAGGTCAATGAGAATGACGTTAATTTTGGTATATAACATCAACGAAAACGCAACAACCTCGGAAATAATGACACATTTTTTGTTGCTTTCGTTTCCATTTTCATGGCGTTTTTCCTTGAAATTCTTATTATTACAGCTGATCACATTCAGGAAATGTTCACTTGTTCTCTCTCTACCTAGCAATGAATATTTAAGATCATATGAGACCCGTAAACGGGACATTATCGTATTTTTCTGTAATTTTGCCCTTCCCTTATTTATAATCTTTACGAAAATTGGAGATAATTTGCGTAATTTACAAATTATGATATAATGTACTATGATTAATTATGTTATAAATATTCATCACACATGTGCATTGTTCACCCTTTTTTTTTCTTGAATGCACTTCAATTCACTGCAGAATTGCTGTAGCAATTTATGTATAGCCAACGGCTGTGTTTATAAACAATAATTGGTAATTTTACTAAAAATGGGCAACATTTTTGGCAAGAGTTAGTGATGTCGTGTGTGTGTGTGTGTGTGTGTGTGTGTGTGTGTGTGTGTGTGTGTGTGTGTGTGTGTGTGTGTGTGTGTGTGTGTGTGTGTGTGTGTGTGTGTGTGTGTGTGTGTGTGTTATAATCCTAACTTCTCTCATTTCTCTCCATAAAATATTTTCACTTTAATCCTAATGAAATTTTAACTCTATGTATAGTATTTGATTTCATCTGATTATATTTTCCACCATTTTAGACGTATGGAAAATGTCAACCTCGCTTGTAACTATAACTTGGTTATAAGGACAAAATTTTGTTTAATCTCCGATGTCGTAATAAGCGAGTTTGACAATGTGAAAAGAAATAAAAGTTTCATATAGTTCTTCTGGAAATGGTAATAGTTCGAATCATTGCATGCAGATGGAATATTTAATGATTTGTATACTGCACATCCAGTAACATTTTAATTAATCCATTTTTCAATGGATTAAAATATTAAAATGCAAACCATGGACATTTGATCGCAACTCGTACAATCAATAAAATTAAATGAAATAATTTATTATTTAAAAATTTATATTCTAATGAATCAATTGCACTTTTATACATAAAAAGCAATCAAGATTCTCATATCCACGCATTTCAAAAATATTCGTTTCCACATAAATCACAAATAGCGGCACACCTATCCCTTTTTTTATTCCAGATGTGAATGAACTTCTGAAGATTCTTTTTCATAGTCAAAAGATTCTAATAGTGGAATAAAGAATGGTAGGAGTAAATATATATACATATACGAGGAAAATTTTACGTGTATATTCACTATATCTTCTGATCCATAGAAATATCACAATCTTATACAATGGTAAGAAAAAGACTTGAAGCTAAAGCTTTGACAGTGTTCTTATCAATAGTATCGTTTTCCTTGATTGAATGCATCTTCACCAATGCATACGAATATATATATTTATTTTTATATCATATCTTCCCGATACATCTCTTATTTCACCACAGGAAATTTTTTTTTCCAATTCCATATTATATATATATATATATATAGGCTTGCGTAGGATCAGAAAAATTTTACTCACTGGAGTGGAAAGAGAAATGCGAGTATAAAAAAATTCTGTGAATGTCATCGGAATAAGAAATACTCCTTTATTTATTTATTTTCATATTTTATCCTTGCTAAAGAAAAAAAAGTAAATAAATAAAAAAATATACTACTTTTAACCAACACAGTAGCTTGTCCAAATCCGCAAATAGTTTTTTCGACAATTTTTCCCCTGTTACATAACAGAAATAAAACAAGATGAAAATATTCAGAGAGAGAACGGTCTTTTCCAAATATTTTCCCCCTCTGTTTTTTCTTATCTGATTTATCTTAAAAGAGTCTTCAGAAAGAGAAAAATGAAATTTCCCAATATTTGAATAAATAATAATTTCGAGGGTCTGCAATTTTTTTTAAAAATGAAATGTTTTTTCATAGCATAGCAAGCATTCATTAATTCAGGTTGTTGAAATAATGTAAAAAATGGATGCAAATTCTTTTTTTAGCGAGGACGGTAGCACTCATCTTTCATCGATGTCTGTCACCTTTTATAACCGAAATGTCCCTTAATACTGTACTACTTTTATAACTGTAATAATATGTATCATACACGATGATACCTCATAGATTTTTTAACTAAATGTTCCAGCAACGGTTTCATATTCTTTCTTAACAAAGAAAAGTTACATGTTTATTCCAAGGCTGGAAAAAAATGTAAGATTGAATTGATAAGTAAACTTTTATCTCCGGTCCAAATAAGAAAATACAATGATGAAAGTACAATCCGGCAATTAATATTTCCTGTTTCGTAAAAGAAACATCATAAACATCATCTTTGAAAATCAAAATAAGATCTCTAAGGACAAAAAGAAACAAGATATAAGACAGTGAAGAAATTATCTATAAAAAGACTTTTTCCTCATTACTTAAAATTAATCAGATTGTTAGTTAATAAAAGAAAAAAATTCTTTCTTTAACGAATTTATTTGCACTTTGAAGATGAAAATACTTTTAAATTTATCTAACTTGACGATTTATCTTTGCTAACATTTTTAGTTGTGATCTGAATTGATGTAATACTAATAATAACTTAATTATTGATATAATATTTAATAATAATTCAATTATTGGTATAACATTTAATAAAAATTTAATTGATATGATATGAATATATACTGGTAAGCATATAGAAACGTCCTCTCCACTTGTCAATACAAGATTCATCGAAAGACTGGTTATTTGTGGAGATGAAGATTATGGAGATGATGAATCTTCATCTCCACAAATAACCAGTCTTTCGATGAATCTTGCATATACTGGTAAGACTTCAAAACGGCTCATGACCGACTGGTTAACGTAACCAACTGCAACCAACTGCTTTTGGTTCAACAGGTCTGGTTTTAAACCAATGGAGAGGCACGGAGGAACTAAGTTTGGAATATGCTTAACAGTGTAGACCAAACCCATTAACCTATGGCCCGCAGGCGAAATGTGGCCCTTGGAGCATTCTGATGTGGCCCACGACCGTAAACACAATTTTGTAAAAAAAAGTCACCAAATCATTATTCATACAAGTATTGTTTGGCTATATGAACAGTGATTGTTCTACATTGTTCCCTTTCACTGTGGATGTCAAGGGCCTGTGGTTAGAGTGGTATCAAATTCCGACGGGGAAATACCTCCCATTAAAAAAAATTATCCTGGTTTTTAATTTCAAAATCTTCCATATTAGCTACATAAAAATTGATAAGAAATTGAAAATCACATAAAACATTTTGTAGGATTGTGACTCGCGACAATATTAAAAATCATTTAAATGAACCACGGCGCAATTCCAGATCATTTAAGTGATATGCGGCATATTCTAAGATCACTTGAAAGAGCCACGTCACAGTTCCAAATCACTTAGGTGGACGGTGCCACTTTGTGCCTGTAAGATGAAGTCCACGGACCCCTTTACGAAATAATATCCAGTTTATAAAGCAATGTAACAACAACGAGTTGTTTTATCATCCAAGCTTACGACCCTCCCCGAAATGTCATCAAGGATCCCAGAGGGACCACGGACCCCTGAGTGGTACGCGGCACATTCCCATATCACTCCGCGACACGTTTTCAAACCAATGAAGTAGCCCGTACTCTCCAATAGGTAAAGCACCCTCTTGGTGTAGGCCATACATTCTCCAACCCCCCTCCTCCCACCGTCTTTGAAAAAAAATTTCTCATCGCCCCTGCAACTCATGCCTACCCATAGGATGCTATGCAAAACTCATAAGTTCTACCGCCGCCCCCCCCCCCCGGATCATTCCATCTTCCTCGGGGGGGCGATATTTCCCACTTTGTGAAACAATGCTGTAGGCCCTCCGTTTAATTGACACCGCCAGCCCTCGTTTGCATAAAATGACGGTAGAGTAGCAAAAGTGATAAAAATAGACGA
The DNA here is from genome assembly GCF_987345545.1 of Pholcus phalangioides. Classification (NCBI taxonomy): domain Eukaryota; kingdom Metazoa; phylum Arthropoda; class Arachnida; order Araneae; family Pholcidae; genus Pholcus; species Pholcus phalangioides. The sequence continues at coordinate 34,152,333 of NW_028301600.1, read as the reverse complement.
ATGATTTTTCAACTGAAAATTAAGTGTATTCGTTAACGGGTATTTTAATCATCAACTATGATTAAACGGTAACATATAAAACATAATTTCTGAGTCATATTCAATATGCATTATGATGGACTCGTGAACGGAACGAAGCTCAGCGTTTTCTGAACTAACGCCCTTTTGTCTGAGGAAGTTTGATTAATCAAATATGTTTATAATACACCCTCTTGAAGTTACTTCATTAATTTTTTAATAGTTTCATAGCAACTGTGTTATCAATTTTTCACTTTGATAAATTTCAACGATGGTAATCTCTACTTTCAAATCCTTTACGTCTGAACGTTTGTTGGCAGCGTAAACTATAAAAATACATTATATGCTTTATCATCATTGAGTAGTCGTTGTAAACTCGTGACATGTTTGCCACTTGGATTTTTGTGGCATTGTTGCAATATTTCATTTGTCAAAAACCTCTTTTTGTGCAAAAGCGTTTTTTTAAACTAAACTTTCGTCGATTTTTTTTTGAATTCGGTGTGTAGTGTATCAGAGAAAATGGTGGATTTACTTTCTTAGAAAACGTTTCAAAAATGTGCTTTGACTCTTCCTACAGAAAATGTTTTAAAAAGATTTCGGGATCTCTATTGTGCAGAAAGAGTTTAAAGTCTTTGAAAGAAGATACTCAATTTCTCAACGGTGAAAGGTGACTTTTGTATACAAGCATTTTCTCAGAGATATAACGACACGTTCAAATAATCTAAATCAGGGATGGCCAACAGCCATTTTGTGCGGCCCCAACTAGGTAGAAATACTGTGTATTAAACTGATTTTCTGATCATTATTTAAGCTATCAGTTTCAAGAGCGGACTTCCTGATTAACAGATCACATTTACATTTATTATTTCTAATGACGATAGTAATTTGCTAGAGAAATAGTAATTTGTTGCTCTCATCATACTGCATTGGGAACGCAACCAGATAAACTTATGTTTTTTTTAAAATGAATATTTATTAGTTTATGGAGAAGTGGGTCCCAGATAAAATTTGAACGACTAAATAGCTCGTATATCATCATGGCGATGAATCTACTTGTTTTTATTGGTCATTTTACTACTTTACTATTGCGGCTTATGCAAAGAAGTGTTGCCCCTGGGTGCGGCCTGCGACACTGCAGCTAGCCATTATGTTGGTCTTCGAACAGTGAGAAGTTGGCCATTCCTGATCTAAATGAATTTGAAAGATCAAAATTTGTGTTTTTACATATATCTCTCGTCTCTTGTTTTCTTGCAGTAACCTATGGCCAAACATTAAAATTTTCACATTTTTTCTCACCTTAAAAAATATTAACTCACTCTACAAAAACCAAGGTGCAGGTAAAGATTTTATATATCTGTTATGTGGTGAATGTGATATACCCGGTAATTATGCATAATCCCCGACTATTTTGATAAGTTTGATAAATTTTCCTAAATTTATCACTTTTATACATAATACCCAAGTGTCGTTGGTAAATTTGATGAATGCTAAAAAAATTATCCCTTTTACCGGCAATTATGCATATTACCCAAGTGTCGTTGGTATAAACATGGTAAATCGTACTAAATTTATCATGTTTGTCACTTATGATGCGTATTCGTTATTTCGTATTGGTAAGTGTAATAAATTGGTTCAATTGCCGTGATAAGATTTATTATTCAAATGACCGTACTTGTGATCTGGATATAATAATCAAAGAATTTTTCCCGAACATCCCCGAAATAACTCCTATAATAATTGACTCCTATTTGACGAATTCTGAAATCGGACCTCGATATAACAAATTGTTCGATATATCAAATCCTATTGACCGTTGAGACAGGTAGTTTTACCCTACTGTTGATAGGCTGGGCTAGCCAGATTGATACAGTTGAATGAGGCTTCAGCTTGGTGCACGTTTTTCACTAAGCCCTGGGGTCAGCGGCTTTGGCTCAGTAGCCATAGCCAAAAGCCACACGACGGACATTAAGAGGTGCGGCACCTCCCCCTCGAATCACTATCCACCGGCACTCGACTCGGGATTTATTTCAATTTCGTCCTGCCAGAGCATGTGAAGAGCAGGATGGTGGCGTCTGATTTACGAAGTTTACTTGTATACCCTTAGGAGTGGGACAGGGGTGCATCACTGAGATATCAAATCCTATTGAACAAATTTTACGATTGTACCCGGATATAACGATCTCTCATATAATAAATTTTACGATCATACCCAGATACTGTATAATGAACTCCTGTTTGACAAATTTCACGATTTTACCCCGATATAATAAACTTTCATTCAACAAATTCTTCGATTTAACGAATTTTTAAAAGTTTTTGTGCGCATGCAATCAGACCCCAAGAAACAAATTCCAATTAAATGAATTCTACAATCGGAACCCGATATAATTTGGGAATTTTTTCCAAATTTATCAAATTCACTAACTACACTAGGGTATTATGCATAATCAGCATTAAAAGTGAGAAATTTCAAGCATCCATCAAATTAATCAAGTACGTTAGGACATAGGCGTGCGCAGAATTTTCTCGAGGGAGGTTTCAGATTTTTTTTCCTTCTGAGGGGGGCGGTTTTACGTTTTTTCCTGAAAAATAATACTATAATCTTGGCTCAAGGGGGGTTGGAACCCCAAACTCCCCCCCCCCCCTTGCGTACGCCAATGCGCTAGGGCAGGGCCGTCTTAAGAGAATCGTGGGCCCCCCAGGCCAAGTGATTTTTCTGAGGCCCTACAGGGCAAATTCTCGAAAATTTCAACCAAATCTCATTTTTGTGAGGCCCCCGGGCCATGCCTTAAGACGGCACTGCGCTAGGGTATTATGTAGAAGGATCTGGGATAGAGAGCAATGTGGGTATTAGCATTTATCTAATTTACCAAAGTCGCGTGGGTATTATGCGTAATCGCTGATAAAAGTGACAAATTTATCAAACTCGCCAAGATGATTGGCGATTATCTGCAAGAACCGGTTATTAGGCGTATTAACCGATTTATCACATTTACCGTAACATATCGACAATGTCAGTTTTAATGCAGATGCACTTACATTGTTCTTACCCAAGCGGCATTGACGAAATATCTTGCCTCCCTAAAAAACCGCTATTTTATCATTGAAGCCCGGATATTTTGCGAAGTTGATTTCTTAAGGAATACTTTTTCCAAAACCCCTTAGTTTGCACCTGCTGAAAATCGGAAGGAAAACTCAGGGAGCCCAGTTCTAAAACGGGGGTTCAGAAATTTCTTTTATGCTGCTGAAAGAGGTAGGATGTAGGTGACACACAAAAAAAGTTCTCTTATTTTCAACCTGGCTGTAACAGGGGTATAGTTACCCTTACAGCAGCAGTCCCGAGATATCTCGTCAAACTTTATCTGCATTATTTCGGTCATCCCGAAATGTCTCTGGTTCTTAACACGCTTTTATTTCCAATGTGCCAGTTATAATGCGGATCAGGAAAATTTTAAGAACCACTTTAAGAGTAAACTAACTTAAGGATCGGTGTAAGGAAAGAAATTAAATTTTGAATAATGTCACACGCAAAATTGTTTACAAACGTCTTGTTATAACGGTAAAAGTATTTGTGCGAAAAAATTTTAGTGGGGTGAAATTGCAATGTTTTTTGTTTTAAAGACTATAATTATACATAACGAAGAAAAGTCAATCGCTTATACCAGGGGTGCACAACCTTTTCAGTCTACGGGTCAGATAGGTGGTAATTCTGCCACTAGTGGGCCAGAAACTTGTATGAATTGAATGACCACATGACCCGTATTTTACGCGCACTCCCATAATTTTGGTCGTCCCAACATTGTCACCAAATGTTCCGTTTTTTCCCTTATTTTTAAGAGACGTGAATTTTTGAGATTAATTGAGACGTGAATAATTGAGATTATTCTTAGGACTTATAACTTAATGCCTTTGACGTTATTTTCGGCTGTGGTTGGCAACTTTACTTGGCTTCCTTAAACAATTTTTTAACAATTATTGGGGATGTCCCGTATGAATTCCGTGTTTTTGCTAAAGAAATATGGTCAGCCAAAGCTTTCATCGTGTTGCGTGTGGTGATACTTTTCTACCGGAACACCTTTCGTGGGCCGGAGGTTGTGAACCCCTGGCTTATAATGGACATAGGATAGCCAAATGTCCCGGTTGTGCCCGAGTGGCATGGTGGTAAGATGCTCGTCTACCATCGTGAGGGTTGTTGTCAGGGTCCCGGGTTCGAACCCAAGGGAGGATATCGATAAGATATTTTCCCTAACGAACTGGAGGCGACCACCGATAGACAGCGCCTTCACTTCCAACCCATCTCACTAACGGCAGTAAATTGCAATATAGCGATATGGCCAGAGTTGGTGTTTGGTGAAGTAGATGTCCCGGTTTTTCGCTACTTTTTGCCCTGTCACGAAAGACACCTGTTTGCTCCGGTTTTTACTTGCACAATGAAATGGCATTATTTTCAATATTTTTTTTCCATTTCAACTTTCAGCTACGTTAGATATTATGCTAGAAATTTATTATTTCACTGTTATATTTTTGCCGTGTTAATGTTTTATGTAACCAAAGGACGAGGAACTAGTTTTGAATCAGTGTAGTCCCGTTCACATGTGCAGTATTATGGCTTGAATGGAGGTGGTTTGGTGAATATAAACTTGCTCGGTATTTTTTTCCATTGAAGGCCTGTTTAGAAATGAAGGAATTGTGGTCATATTGCAGGCAGAAATTTCGAGAGCTTTGACACTGAGATACATGATGTATTAAAGAAACCAGACATAGCTCGGCCTTTTCTCCGATAGGGAATATAAACCCGCTATCTCGTAAGGTTGAGATAATATCTTGTAGAGAAAATCGTTTTCAGTATTAGTGTAATGATTTCAATCCTGTTTTACGTTACACACTTAAGCGTAAAGCCTTCTGTGAAAGTTCACACTGAAAATATTCTATTTTACATTGATTCCTATAGGGAACAAACTATTTCGGTTTCTGAACAATTCGTTTACGATCGGGCAACCGAAACGAATTAGTAAGTTCGTAAAACGAGAGTCGACTGTTCGTAGAAGCATAAAAGTTACAATATGAGACTAACAGTCGTATTCACCGGCACGGTTTAAACTACAATCGCCGGTGAAAGGATTGAAGATGGAAACGGATTGGTTAAATTGAGGATTTTAACCAATCTGTGTCAATCGCTAATCCTTTTACCTGCGATTGTAGTTTATAAACGCTGTCGGTGAATACGGCCATAAGAGTAATTAAGATACCCCTCCCCAGTAATTTATGGATATACAATGTAACACATCTCATCTTTCATGGCATACGCTCTTCAATCACGTATATAAGGGACGGCTAGTCAGGAAACTATGGCTCCCATATCTTGATGTTGTACTCGTTTTTGATCTTCTCTTTAGGAGTATTGTGATAATATTTTTGTAATACAATTGTTAGTTTGTAATTTTACGCTGGAATGCCCACCAAATGTGAGTTTTGAAAATATACCAGTTTCGTCCCGGTTGTTGTTAATGGATGTCTTGGTTTTTAGCAACGATTTCCGGTATTTGTCCCGGTTTTGGAGTTACCTCATCTGGTCACCTTAACTGTACATGTGAATCTAGACTTTGGACGCGTATATCACTGCTAATGCTTTAAGATAGTTACAACATTAAACCCAAGTCAAGTGAAAATATATGTGCATTTCGTGGAGTTTTTCACCCTATTCAGCACATCGATCGTCAATATCAGATTTTATTTATGTTCAGAAACTTTGTCTATAAAGTGTTTGATGGAAGAGAATCTGGATTTATACCTTCCTTTTTTCGGCTTTCTTCAGTCGAAACTGCTTGAAACTTTTCGGAGTTTGGATTTCTGTAAAGTGTTCTGGAAAAGAAAAAAACAAAAACTCGATTATTATTCATATATATATATATAACACATATATAACATACATATATTCGAAATCAAAATCCGAAAAGTAAGTTTGAACAAAGAGGGCGAATGAAATGTAAGCTACAAACTGGGAGCATATACAAAGTAAAATGCTTAAAGAGGGCCGCGAATAAAATTTAATTAAAATGAAATCATTCCACTCGAACACAAAATATGACGTTTACTTAAAAAATAAGTCAAGATCAAGAAATTGAACAAAAACAAAAATATTTCTACGCTTATGGAATGTCATTATAATAACAGAAAATTATTCGTGGAGATGCTGTTTCTTCCTTCTAGGATATAAGGTAAGTGAGAGTAATATGGCCATACTAAGCTTCAACAATTTTTGCTGAAGCCTCTGGCATATTCCGAAAAACTGATATTGTTAAAAAATACCATGAAGTGTTCTAAAAAGAAAAAATAATAATCCAAGGTATATCTCAAAAAAAGGGAAATATAAAAAGTATATATATTTTTTAAGAATCTAACTCTTTTCCATATTCCTAAAAGGTAAAGGTAATAAGGCCAATGGACCCTCAACGTACATATCTCAACAAATCAACAGGCACTTTCGTAAGAACTTATTAATTTAAAAAGTTATTCAACTAAGCAAACTTTTCATTGAAAATACACAAAGAAATAATATACTGTGTCAAGAACGTGTTTTTAAACGGGTCAATTGTGCTAGAATTTACTACCCCCAGGGGTAAGCTATTCCATTTATTAACGACCCTATTAGAGAAAAATTCCCTGCGACACCATAACCTATAATTGCCCCCCTTACCAAACACCAACTCTGGCCATATCGCTATATTGCAATTTACTACCATTAATGAGATTGGTTGGAAATAAAGGCGCTGTCTATCGGTGGTCGCCTCAAGTTCGTTAGGAAAATATCTATATCCTCCCTCGGATTAGAACCCAGGACCGTGACAGCAACCTTCACGGTGGTAGACGAGCATCTTACCACCACGCCACTCGGGCGCTATCAAACGATACTGGTGTCCCCTTGTGAAAGCAGTTGATTGACGGCGAATTAATAAATCATGGTCTATCCCATCCATACAGATCAAGAAACAATCAGCTTCACAAAATTTTTGGACAATTTCGACTCATAGACAATGTTATTCGGTTCAATTAGGAATGGTATTGCAATTAAATGCAAATATATACAAACTTGTCATAATATCAAGAACATTGGCAGCTAATAGATTTCTTAGAAATCGTACTATAGCATTTGCGAAGATTGATCAATTTAAACAAAAAACTAACAAAACCGTTAAATAAGATATGATTTTTACATGGAATAATCAGAAATGTGCTAAAGAAGAATTTTTTATAGATCTGAAAAAAATTAATACAAGAGATTACGGTACTCGGAGAAAAGACTTTGAAGAAAGAACATATGCTAGTCTTCAACACCTATTACGACAAATTTATAAATATCAAGGTGGTTTCAGGATTAAATTTACATCATTATATGGCCAACCGGCCATAAGTAGAGAGATCTGTGATAATTTCAAAATAAAAAATCACCTATAAATAATTAATTTTTTCATATTTTTCATTGTATAATTAGCCTAATGAATAACAGAATAAAACTTTTACAGTTTAATGATAATAAAAGTAGAATAGCAACAACTTTAATTCCACTTCAATCTTCTAAGAATGCATGGAATATTCTAATGCTCCCAAGAACCTTTTCAGAGAAATGATGAACTCCTGGAATTACCTGCAAGATGGCCCAGATGGACTTCACTAAATAACAAAGTGGCCATTGTTATAGCTAACGAACATATAATGGGAGCCACATATGCAAGAACCCACAATTGTATTGCTATAAAGATATCTACTCACAAAGGTGAACTTATTCTTATCTCAGTATACTAGATCATGGATGACAATGCCCGTCCGACAAATGAAGTGTCCATCAAGCACTCCTCAACGGTTTAGTGGACAGCATGCACAACACATGCCAAATATGTCTATAGAGACATCCTTCAAAGGAATGAAACTTGGCATATGTTTAATAGTTAATAGACATTCTGAATACATATTCATTCTGAAATATTTTACAATGCCCATAAATAATACTTATGGTTGTCTTATTCTAAGAATGGATAGCTTCTCGATTTACCCAAACATGTTTATCGTATTTCTTTTTAAACGTGTCAATTGTGTTACAATTTACTACCTCCGCGGGTAAGCTATTCCATTTATTAACAACCCTATTAGAGAAAAATTCCCTGCGACACCATAGCCTTGCGTTGTCCCTCACCAATCGATACACCTGCGTTCATCCAATGTAAACATATTCAGAAAATGAAGTCTCTCTTCATAACTCAAGCCCCGTGTGCCAATAAGGGCACGCGTAGCTCTTCTCTGCGCCCCTTCAACCAAGTCTATTTCCCTCCGTAGGTATGGCCTCCAAAACCTTACAGCATACTCTAGTTCATGACGAACTAAGCCTCGGAAAAGCAGAAAGAAACCTACATAGCAAACAGAATATTATACAGGGTGTTCTGTTAATGGACTGACAAACTCAGAGGGTTGTTAGTAGACATGAAGAGGAACAAAAATTGCAATGGAACATGGTGTCGCAAACCACGTCGAGAGGGTTAAAATCGCGAAAAACGCATGCAGGTTTCAACGTCACGCTGGAATGACAAAAAGTACAATAATAACTACAAAAATATTTATTTTATTAATTATTACAAGAGTTGTTACAAGTGGCGGCCACTGACGTCATTGCACACTCTACAATGACGTAAAAACGATTTCCGAACGCGCTCGAAGCTACCAGATATGCTTTTGATGTCTGCCGCAGCGACGACAATCCGCGCTATGGGATCCTCCGGTGTGTCCACAGGCGTCGCAAAAACGACGTAAAAACATATCTACCGTAAATCAGATGCATATCAGCGTATTCCTCGTTCATGTAGTCAGTCATCACGATACTCATTGAAACAGACAACTAACTGCTACACGTGCTTACTACTACAATAGCGCTAATTTACGTCGTCCGCAGCGCGTGATCCTACCCCAACGCATGCGTTTCGCGACGCTGCTTACGTCAGATATGGCGAGCGAACCCACGAATGCATTCAGCGATCATCTGACATCCACCTTTCGTCTCCTCTAGACTCAGATCCTGCATGCGTTTTTCGCTATTTTCACCCTCTCAACGTGGTTTGCGACATTGCAATTTTTGTTCCTCTTGATGCCTAGTAACAACCCTCTGAGTGTGTCGGTCCATTAACAGAACAGCCTGTATACTGTGAAATTACTATGAATGTAGTTGAAAAAGCATTAAAAACTGCGTGTCATGATTAATGAACTAAAGTTGTGGCATACTGGAACTTGAAAAGAAATACAAACGTATCGCAAGAAAATAACAACGTGATTTTCCGAATGACACTTCCGGCACAATATGGCGAACTGGCACGAAACTATGCATCATCCAAGCAAAAAGAATTAGGTCACGTGGCCAAACAAATACAAAACAAATACAAATGCTACACAGCATAAGATCCTCAAATTTCGAATTCCGTTCGAAATAAAAAAAATACAGAAAATCGGCCATATTACCATCGACACCTTATATATAATGAAACTTCATTCTAAGAATAGGAATCAGAAATACGTATTCAGCTTTATTCAGTTATCTCAAACTAAAATCAGCTAAAAGCTCAGATGGTTATCATATATTTTCTTAATCTTCAAGATACATTTTCTCCTATATTATTTATTTTTATTAGTATCTTGTATACAAACACCAAAATGGACTTAAGCGAAAACAAAATGTGATATCTAAAATCGCCATTGATTGAACAAAAGTAATGAAAGGCGCATATTTCTCTAATCTATCATGACATAAAAGGTGGCTTGATATCGATATCTAGTGAGTCTACGAAAACATGATATATTTGCGGTACAAAAGACGCGTTAGAGAACAAAAACGCATCCGTCGTTGCAACGTACTGTTATGTACACAATGGCAATACATGTATAAGGTCCTCTGTCACGATCTTCAGGAGCTATCGGGAATAGAAGAAACCCACGTATTGTAACTGATGTTAATGATTCGATGGAAATCTTGTATTAATTTACTTTCTTCAGTATGGCTGCTAAGTGGCTCTTGAGGGAAAATATGATTTTAGTACCGCATTTGTAAAACTGAGTGTTATGGTTATTATCTTAGTAGATACGAGTATTTACTTGGGTGTGGGACACGTGTTTCCCTCCACTTCTTTTAAAGTTGATTCAATGACTGTTCCACACACACAAGCAAAAAACGTCAACATTTTTTTTTCAATAAGTTTCTGACAAAACCGAAGTCTTCTATTGAACAGAGATTTCGTTACCGAGATCAGGAAATTATCAAGGTAGCGAGCGCATCAACCCATCAAAATTGTGAAAATTTCAGTTCTAATCCGATCCCACCAAGGCTAAATGATAACAATGAGTTTTAATTTAGAGTGTATGATTCCTAATCATTTTAAATCAACAGTGTACACAGTAGCCCACTCTCAACTTTTAGCGAAATCAATAGAATATCTGAAAATTTTCAAATTAATCAATATGTTTGACTAAAAGAAACTTTTTACTTCAAACGTTTCAGGCACCAAAAGCAAGATGAATTATGAGTCATTAAAATGGTTAATTTTCAATCAAAGCTTCTTCACGTGCCACAAAACCTGGGTCACAGAGATTAATCACTTTGTGGGACTTTCGCTCGGAACCTTTATGGTCTCCAATATCAGTGATATTAATATCTTTCTGTCAATGTAATAACCTTGCGTTGGTGTAGCGACAGCATGAGAATACCGCTGCCGCCCCAAATATATCATAACAGCAGGTATTTATGGTATTTACCCAACAACCCGTTACCATGATCCCGTTCCCCCGTTACACGGTTAATGATTGTCAGTTATATGTCAGTAATAATGTGTTCACTATTTTCTAAGCTTCTCTATCCGTGAAAATGTAATAATAATATAAACCTAATTGGAGTGTAAGTAATAAGTAAAGTAAAAAAGTATAAACTTAATAAACAATGTAATATGGCTTATAAATAATCTTGGGAAATGAAACGAATTCCTCAACTAATTTTTACGTAGTCAATTTGATTTTTTTGACTGCCTATTATTTCCTTCATGTGAAAGAGGAAAAAAAGTTTCGTGTATTTTTCAATCAATTTTAATCACCTGAAATTTATACACAACCCTATCATTTTTAAAAATTAGTTCTTCCCAATATGTTATAAATAAATCTAAGAATTTCATGCGTACTTTATTTTTTTAGATCCAAATGTATTCTTTGAAGATTCGGATGCCCTCAGTGTCTTCAGTCAGCTATTTAATGTTCATGATGAAAAGGAAATACAAGAAAATAGCAGATGTTGAGATGAAATAGTATCGTAAATTAAACTTATTCAAAGTGTTCAGATTTGAATGAACAAATCACACCATATGAGCATAACAATGCAATTGAATACTTACATATCATCGGAATTGAAGATTGTCAATTGATTACTTTATAATCTGAATATTAGAGATGTCTCACGTTTCTATATATGGTTATTATATTCTATGCATACGTAAAAGTGTGTTCGCAAAAACAAACGTGAAGAAATCAGCTGTCGCCGATCTGTGAATTTTGGGGGGAAAATGAAGATTTCATTCGAAAGCAGATGTCACATGCAAATTTTTCTGATGCGGTGGTTTTGGTTCTTTCTTCCGAACTTTTTTTTCACTAAAAATGGTATTCGAAATAGAGAATGTCTGTGCAAGAATGACTGTATCCTTCAAATCTCTCAGGTTGACATCCGAAACACTTCAGATACGTACAGCTCTAACAAAACTGCTGTTTTACTTACCAAAGATCTCCATTCCGGTAAAGACGAGCTTTCACGAGCCTTCATATTCTTGTGTTTCTAAGCATTGATTTCGCAAAACATCGTTAGCAGGTTCCATGAGAAATGAAAATGAATACCAGTTACAAATATACCGTGTTTCCCCGAAAATAAGACCTAAACAAAAAATTAAGCCCTAGGATGATTTTTCGGGATGCTCCTAATATAAGCCCCACCCCGAAAATGAACCCTAGTTTAGTAAATACCGTCAGCCAGATGGGTGCATTTTTATGTCCGTTACACTCGACGGGCGCATTGAATTTTGTGTGATTAAAACAATATTAACCCTTACAGCGGCAATCTTGAGATATCTCGTCAAACTTTATCTACTTTATTTGTCACCCCGGAATATCCCGGGTTCTTAACGCGCATTTATTTTCAATGTGACAGTTATAATGCGGATCTGGAAAATTTTAAAACATCTTAAAGGGTTAATATGGTATAAATTTTATTACTCGGTTATATGCCACCTGTTTATTAAATTTATATTAAAAATAAATGATAATATTAATCAAATAACAGTAGTTATACTCAAATGGGTTCTTTGGTGTATGAACATAAGCACATAAGTGTTTCCGATTCTGGAAATCAGCGTCCTCTCTGAATGGTTAAGTTTTTTACTTTTCAGGGGTTTCAGGCAACTAACGGGAGAAAAATTTCTTGGAATTTCCCGATTCCGGCACAATCAGCGGCGATCGGACCAATCCGAATGGGGAAATGCTCCGTTAATTTGCATAGCGTGTCAGCGGTTTACGCGAACCGGCTGTGAGAAGCAGAAAATTCACACGCCGGTTCGACGAGTAAAGAAAAAAGTAGTGTAAAGTACAGCAGCCAAAAACCGACTTGCACCACGTGCACCCTCCCGGTGAGAGTAAATCACGCCCACTCTCTGAATCGGAAACGCGCGCACTATGTTCGCACCCTTAGGCTAAGCACAAATTGGGTCGCGTGCAGCGTTCGCGAGTGGCGGGACCCGGGTGCGTTGACGTCAACACGCCCCACGCGTAGCGAGGGGATGCGCATATTGGAACGCAGTTAATTCGTGAACTCTGGACGCAGGCCGAGTGAACGAGCGTTTTCAGAAGGAAATGACACCGCGGGGCCCTTAATTTTGGCATTTGGGAGTCTCCGAGAGCCTCCCAAGTTGGCATTAAAATGAAGGCATAACATTAATTAAAACATAAATTACGAGAATTCTGAAAAATAATTATTAAGGCCGGGATTACTCTATAAAGGTTTTATAAAAATTATTTTATAAAACTTGACAAATGCAACCAATAAGCTGATCAGTTGCATTTGCTCGAATGTAAACAATAAACTTATCGGTTTCATTTTTTCAGTTTTATAATAGTATTTTTATAAAACTTTTATACTGTAATCCTGGCCTAAAATACCGTATGTAAAAACGTGAACACAAAAAAATAATAAAAAATCAGGATTGAGAGAGAGATGGCAATTGGAAATTAATGAATAATTAAAAACTATATATATTGAAAATTCAGATTTTTCTGATAAATTATTCCTTGATTGATGAAATATCATAATTAATGAACATTCAGCAGTAAAGGAAAATTATTCCGTAATTAAAAAAACTAAAATGTGCATTTACATAAATTAATGAAAATTGTAGATGGATAAAAATTAACGCAAATTTAGGATGGATAAAAATTGATGAAAATTCGGGATTTATGAAAACTAATAAAAATTTAGAATGAAACAGACAATTATTAAAATTAAATTATTGTCTTTTATTATTTTATTGATAGAAATATTGGAATGAATGAAAATTTTGAACTACATTGTGAAAAGTCAAAATAAATGAAAGGATTTTGATCACAATTTAAAATTAGTAAATAATTTCCAAACTGCTGAAAATGCATATTTAATGAAAAGTGACTTCATTAATGAAACACTAGAATTAGTGAAATTAATAATTAAATTTCAGATTTAATGAAAAATAATTCCTCCATCAATCGATGAAATATCACAATTAATGAATATTTGGAATTAAAGCCAAATTCAGAAAATTTAATGAAAATTATTTCGTAGGCTAATTAAAAAAATAAAAGTGGATTTTTTCTTTTTAAAAATTAATGAAAATTCTGGATGAAAATTCAGAATTAATGACCATTCAAAATTTGGAAACAATCACATAATTAGTGAAAATTCAGTGTATCAATGATAATTCAGAAATTAATGAATCCCATAATGAATTCTGAAATTAATGAATACCATAATGAATCCCATAATGAATTCCGAAATTAATGAATCTCATAATGAATTCCGAAGTTAATGGATTCCATAATGAATTCCGAAATTAACGGATCTCGTAATTAATTCCGAAATTGACAGATCCCATAATGAATTCCGAAATTAATGAATACCATAATGAATTCCGAAATTAATGAATTCCATAATGAATTCCGAAATTAACGGATCTCATAATTCCGAAATTAACAGATCCCATAATGAATTCCGAAATTAACAGATCCCATAATGAATTCCGAAATTAATGAATACCATAATGAATTCCGAAGTTAATGGATTCCATAATGAATTCCGAAATTAACGGATCTCGTAATTAATTCCGAAATTAACAGATCCCATAATGAATTCCGAAATTAATGAATACCATAATGAATACCGAAATTAATGAATTCCATAATGAATTCCGAAATTAATGAATTCCATAATGAATTCCGAAATTAACGGATCTCATAATTCCGAAATTAACAGATCCCATAATGAATTCCGAAATTAACGGATCTCATAATTAATTCCGAAATTAACAGATCCCATAATGAATTCCGAAATTAAAATAGTTCCATAATGAATTAAAATTTTGAGCTAATGAAAAGTCAAAACTCAAAAATCAGATCACTCAGTCAATGGAAGAACAATAATATTTAATAAAAATTCAGAAAGAAATAAAATGATTCTGGAATTAATTAAAGAAATAATTGATAATACCGTGTTTATATGTAAATAACTGATATTTCATAAGAGAATGCGAACTCCATAAAAATGACTGTTTATTTGTTTAAAAACCCCTACCGAAATACAAAGAATCGTGCACGTGAGGCAAGAAAATCTGCGGCTCAACAGCAGCGCCAACGAATGCGCGCGTACACGCGATTAGCGAAGTGTCGCCCCGTGTCTCAATTTGCGCTGTCCTTTTTATTTCCGTTGGCTGCGAAACAGAGTGCTGCCCTGCGTCGTGTCGCGAACGCTGCACGCGACTCAATTCGCGCGTAGCCTAGACGAGAAATAAGCGCATCAAGAATAAGGATTTACACAAGAATGACTTTCTATCTCGAGATTCGTGATATTGAAGTATATTAGCTATTGTATATAGCTATTGAAGCATATAAAGCTATTGTATGTATATATAGCTATTGAAGTATATTAAGCTATTGTATGTATATAAAGCTATTGAAATATACCGTTTTTCCCCTAAAATAAGACCGTCTTACATTTATTTGTGCTTCAAAAAATGCACTAGGGCTTATTTTCGGGGTAGGACTTATATTAGGAGCATGCAGAAAAAACCACGCTAAGACGTATTTTTTCGGCAGAATATCTCTTTCTTTTTGAAGACATTTTTAAATTGATGGTTACACAAAAATCCACAAAAAAATTGCAAATGCTGTACTTCATAAAACGTTACTTTTGGATATATCGTCGTTTAAAGATTCGGTTCTCAGCGTCGAACTATGCCGGTTGTTTACAACTGCATTCATTGGGTAGCCAAAATGCGTCATTTATTGCTTTTTTATTTATTGTTAGAAACGCTGTGGCAGTAAATCACTGTTTGCAAGCGAGGATCAGGATGAATCCGTAATCTAATGAAGTGCGAAGAAATTTTCGATCTTCAACAGTGCTCAAGAGGGAATTAGACTGGGTGGATTGAATTGTCCGAGTGAGGAATAGGTGCTCCGCCCTTCTGCCATACAATCCTTTATCGATCAAACTTCTGATTGCGCCTTTTGTGATGTGATTTTATACAACTTTCTATGTAATTGTTTATTATTGGTGCCCGTTGCCCACACACACATTTTGACTTTCACTTGATTCATTTGATTTTTCGATTTACATAATTTTAATTACGATGCACTATATGTAATCTTTAACATATCAATAAATTCTGGTTTTGCTGGAGATGAACAGGTTTTCCTCTCTGGGGCATATTTCGCAAATGCAAACCACTATTCCGCGATTACACGATTTTTTTCGTAAATTTTTCCACGCAGCCAATCACGTTGCTTCAGCCTCTACGATAATTTGCGTAACTCTACGATATCTTCATTTTCGTATCTGATGGCGGAACAGTGGTGCAAACAAATACAACGCCACAACAGGCAAATTGCCCAACGAGGTGGCTGACTTAAGAACATCATGGATCCCCGAGACATTTTTTGGAGGCCCTACCTACTACTGCTACACCACAAATGCACTCTCCCCCCGCGGAACCCCCCAACGAATCAGTACATGCGGGAATGTGCGTGTACGTGTAGTGCAACCTGACGTAAAGTTTGTTTCTGTGTAATGTTTGTTATGTGTAGTGCTGCCATCTGCCACCAGTTTTTCTAACTATGAGTGAAGTGTTATGATTGAATGATTTATCGTTGTAGGACTGTTGCTCTCTGTGGCGAGACTTTTTAACGGGGAGATCGGCTCACATTTGCGCCTTGAAGTTGGGAACCACAGAAAACCACCTTCAGCCGACCACCACTGTGGGGGTTCGAACCCGGATCCTCGCATCGCGAGTCCGTCACTATAACCACTCGACCACCACAGCGACCACCAACAAGGTAGACATTTCCACCGATGTTCCGCGAGACATTTCAAATGTGCAATCGCGCTATTTTCAATGTAATATATTAACGATTTAATTTTTTAAACCAACAAATTTATACATTGAAAGCAAACTTAAATATTCAAACACTTAAAGGAGGATAACGACTTCAAATTCTTGAAAATGTGATAGAAAATCCTTGCAAATTTTAGTAAAAAATTTCTCCAATTTATCAATGCATTTTTCGATAGCAAATCGACTAAAAATAAACCGATAAATTATAGTATAAAAAAATATATCGTGCATGTTAATAATCATAAACAACTATGAAATATTTAAACATCTATTTAAATATCAGAACTTCAGTAGAGTAAAGATATGCTAAAAGAGAGGAATTACATTTTTTAGAGCATTATTATTGGTCTTAATAATTTTTTCTACATATTTTTTGTTATAATATTTAATTGATTTATTATATACTAAAGTTTTAGGACTCGGCAAAATATAAATACATTATAAATTCGGTACAAACTGAAATATTCAAACAGCCAAAGGTGGATCGCGAAAGTCTTTGCAAATTTTAGTAAAATATTTCTCGAATTTACCAATGCATTGACATTTTTCAATAGCAAATCGACAAAAAATAAACAGAAAAATTATAGAATAAAAAATATATATTATGCACGTTAATTAGTCGTAAACAGCTATAAAATATTTTAAAATTGGAACTTAGGAAAAAGGAAGACAAAAACGTTTTTTATAACATTAATTGGTCTTAATTTCTTCTGCATTTGCTTTTGTTATAATATTTAACTTATTTACGATTGCAGTACTGCAGTACTTGTATTTTAAGAGTCCGCAAAATATATTGTAAAATGTATTGCATCAACAAAAAAAATTAAAATGTTTAAATCATTTTCTGGCGAGGAGTGGAAAAAAAGGAGTGGGCTGCTCAAAACAAAATTCCAACGAATACAGTATACTCTGAGGTCCATGTAAATTCCCAGGGGAACTAATGACTTCCGGCAACTATGGAAGTCCAGTTCTACTGGAATCGTCTTCCACGGTACATCACCAAATTTCGAGGCGCGAATGCGAGCCGATCTCCCCGTTAAAAAAACTCTCGCCACAAAGAGCAAAAGGCCTACAAAAATACAATTATTCAATCATTACACTTCACTCATGGTTAGAAAAATTGATGCAGATGGCAGCACTACACGTAACAAGCATTACACAGAAACAAACTTCACAACACATACACGCACATTCTAACATGTACCAATTCGTTAGAAGTTCCGCAGATGAATGTAGACGAGGTGCATATATGGTTTAGTAGTAGTAGTCACCAAATTGTTATTAGTATCCTTGTCTACAGAGTGATTACATAGCAGAAAAATCGTTTTTCACAGCTTCGAAACATTCCAGTGGAGCACAGGACCACAACCAGGATAGGGCAGTGAGATCTGCTGCCCCGGGCTCTGAATCAAAAAAGGCACTAAGTTTACTGTATTTCCGTTCAAAATTATGGGAAGAGGGGTGCCAAATTGTGTGGACACTGACTTCGGGCGAAAGATTTAATTTTTATGATTAGCTGTGGCCCTGGTGGAGCAATATAAACACAAACGTGTATTCACGTAAATTACTTGCTAGTATGCCTCCAAAAATAGCCTACATATAGTTTCCTTCACTGCGTTTACATCTTACATGAATACGAATCTACAAATTCAGAAACTTATACGAGATAAAATTTTTTGAGCAATAAGCAAAAAAAAATTTCACTGATTTTTTTTTTTTTATCATTTAAGAATATTTCATACAGGTGGTAAAATAGGTTTATTCTGAGACAGAATCGAAACTTAATGCCACTTCCATCAAACAAAAGTGAAGAAAAGGGTCCTTTCAAAGTGGGAAAACGTTTACTTCAGCTAAAACACCACTAGAGGACTTGAAATCGGATATTTCGATTATCTTTTCCTTTTTTTACAGCTCACTTTTTTTTTTTTTGGCTCATACATTTTTCCGCTCCATTTGTTGACATACTATCTATCTTAAACAAAGTTTTTATATATCTATACGCACAAAGATATGAAATATTTTTTGGGGAGCATTTGGAAGGAAAATTGTTCAGAAAACACTTTGTTGCACAAATATCATATTGATGATATCCAAATAATATTTTCTGAAAATATTGTTTCATTTCATTCTTCCTCCAAGCACTATCAGGAATATAGATAATATTTGTATTCACTTCTAGATTCTTTTCTATCAAGAATGGCTGCCTATCTCAATGGCTTTCTAATGGCAAACAAAGGACAAGCATTTTTGTGAAACGACATAAGTTTTTGTTTTGTAATTTTGAGAACTTAAAGAATTCATTCCTTTTCATCGTGAAAATATGTCGTTCCGGCGTGAAATTTTTATTGCTCAGAATAAAAAAGAATTCACGTTCTTATAAACGCTCGTACCGACGCAGTGATGCCTATTGAAATCGTTATTATTTTCGATTCAGATTCATTGTAGCATTAGCTAGCATTGCGAACGTGAAAAAATGTGCCTCTTCTCTTACAGCATTTTAGGAAAAAGAAATTCCCCGTTGCCATATTTCTTGTATAATGTTACACTTTGTGGGGCTTGCTGACAGTTTCTCGTCCGCTTATTTTGAAAGAAACATAAAATGAGTGTGTGGTAAAAATTATTGCATGCAACTGAACTGAATTTTCTCATAATTCGCAATTATGGTTGTTGCGATGGAAAAAAGGCTTGTTTTCACCGATGAGTCGGATTTTTGCCTAAATATTTCAATAATAATTTTTCTTTTTTAGACTTAAGATATATCAAGTGTCTGAGGTTTCCATTCCAGTTCAGTCCATAAATCTAGTCAGCATAGACTCAGAAGATTACTGTTTCTTTTTATTGGTTAAATATTTTTTTCCTTCGAAAATAATATAGTATGTGTATACTGTATATATATATATATTTTACGTTTCACACCAGTTTTTAGTAAGAGTAAAGTTCAAAGCATACACAGGGCGTTCATAATTAAAAGACCTTATTTTAAAGTAGCCTACAGGCGAAACCAGTCATCAGAAAATTGTGAAATTTTGTGGAGAACTTCATGAAGTGATAGGAATTTGTTTCAGGGGGGAAAAAAATTAGTTGCACATATGTCGCAACCAGAAAGCGTTTTATTAAGAAATGACACATTTAGGTAAACGTTTACAATTTTAGCAATTGTTAAACACTTTTACAATTGTTACTGCAACAAAACATGTTCCACGTGGCCATCATTTCCAGGTACCATGTGAAATCGCAGGATCTGTGATTTTAGATTTCGTTAGCACACTCCGAACGTTTATAACACTCATTGGACCTTTTCGAATCCTCTACCATGCTCGACATGTCCGATATTTCCGTAGAGCAGTTACTGCAGAATTGCTGTTTTGGTAAAACAATTTGACCAAGAAAGCGCGATCTCGTAAATTTATCGCCATTGTGAGCAGCAAACACATTGAGACACAAGATCTCCGCGAATGTTTTTAGGTTTTATAACAGCTGCTGCGTGACATCACATAAATTTACATGTTTACTACAGGTATTCAAAGGGAAACGCCCTCTGGTGGTGACCCGTGCTACTAATTTTTTCCTTCCTGAAACAAATTCCCATCATATTTCATGAACTCCTCCACAAAATTTCACACTTTTCTGATGAATGGTTTCGCCTGTAGGATACTTTAAAATAGGGCCTTTTAATTATGGACGCTCTGTATATACAAATCAGTGTATTAAGTAAGTATTCATTTTGTTTTTAAATAACACATTAATATAACACATAACTATTAGCCTCTCCAATGTTTCTGTTCCAGCTACTTCTTTCAATGAAACTGAAGAAGGAGCGATATATATATATATATATACAGGATGATTCAAAACTCAACGTACAAACTTTTAGGGGGGATTCAGAAAACACCAAAACAAAACAAAATCACGTAGGAATGTATGACCGGAAACCCCAACCTGATCATCTGGAGGATAAACGAAGATGCAGAAATGACAAGCCAATAATAGGTGAAAAAACTCTTTATTTAGCGATACTTTACACAAGGACAGTACGTGTACACGTTAAGTTTCACAACAAGTGCTCAAAGTTCTTACCATCCACAGTTATGCACGCTTCACACTGTGACGCATTGATTGTCGAGCCCTTTTTCAAACATACCCGGCATTTCGCGGACGTTTGCAGCTGCGACGGAGATTCTTGCGACGAGGTTGGTGTCAACGGGCGTCTCGTAGACCATGGCTTTCAGTGTCCCCTACAAGAATAAAGTCCCCCCCCCCCCCACGAGGAAGTCAGTTTTTCCACCCATTATTGGCTTGTCATTCCTGCATCTTCGTTCATCCTCCAGCTGATCAGGTTGGGGTTTCCGATCATACATTCCTATGTGATTCTGTTTTGTTTTTGTGTTTTCTACCCCCTTCCCTAAAAGTTTGTACGTTGAGTTTTGAATCACCCTGTATATATATATATTCTTGTTTGATTATTATTTCGTATGCTTGCAAGTATAAATGATTCTACTTGCACAAACAGGTTTTAGTGATTTAATAGCAAAAAAGATGTGCTACTACATATGGAGATTGGAGGGGGGCGGCATCTATGATCGAATATTAGTCATTACAATAAGTAGCTATTTTCGGCCGAGGAACAAGTATTTGATATCTCATTTGTTTCCCGTCCTAAAACAAGCCCCGTTGTTTTTTTTTTTAACACACGACAGACTTTTAAACTTCCTACATTAGGCCTTTTACACACGGAGCGGATGCGGACGCGGGTCCGGAAGAAGTTTTAACCATTGACACATACGGAGCCTTTCAGACGATGCGGAATGCGCCCGCAACTTCGAATTGTTCGCGCGGGTTCGGACGTCGTTCGCATGTGTCAAAACCTAAGTGCGGGCTCCGCATCCACATGTACAGGTTTTGTACATTAGGTTATACGGAGCTATTCACACGAAGCGGGTTCGGGTGGAATTCGCCCGCATCTTTGGCTACTTTTAAAAGGTGATTTTGCATGGAATTTTTTTAGTTATTTGCCGTAAATACCCTTAAAATCAACATATGAAGATCCCTGTTCATCAATATGCTGTACATACGTCTATCCCTTTGTTTCCTTCTGAGATAAAGGAGATATAGCAACTGTAAATTTTGTCCATATTTTACAATTTTATACAATAAAACCTGCCAACAATGGCCACTGACGGGACCATGAAAATGTAGCCGCTATTGGAAATGAAATTTTATTTCTGAAATAAAAAAAGCACTATATAATTTGCGATCTCTATATAACACGTAAAATGATAAGCCGCTCTCTGTAATTCATTACGATAATAATATTTAATTGACTAAATCCTTTAATAACTTTTAAATGTAATTTTAATTTTTTTAATTTTTTCCTTTTAAATTTTTAATATTTAAAATTATTTAAGAAATATAAATACGTAAATAATTAAAATTATTTAAAAAATATAAATACATAAATATTTAAAATTATTTAAAAATATAAATATATGAATATTTAAAATTATTTTAAATATTTATTTTTGAATTTTTAACCCATTTTTGACTGACGTTGGTTGCATTTGCGCAACGCTTTGTTAAATTTTTTTTCAATTAATTTTTATTCACATTTTGTATGAAATTAACATTTTCGGAAATTAAAAGGTCCAATGAGTGCTATAGTATTTTTTAAAGTTTGTTTACAAAGAAATTTAATTTTTTATGGCTTTTCAAAAATGAAATTTTCGTAAATTTTACCCTAATTTTCGATCTGGAATTATTTTTTCCCATAACCATTAACGGAAAAAAAATTTTAAAAATAGAAAAAAATATATTTTTCTTAAATTTTTTTTGTCACGATACATCAGGTTTCCTAATATAATAACCGCTAGTTATTTTAATTAAATTAAGTTAATTTATATTAATCAAAAAGTTTATTAATTGTAAATTTTCATTAATTACAAAGAAAAACGCTAAATCAATATCCAATTTTCTTAAACTTCTCAAATATGTCATTTAAGTAACCAGTTATCATATATAAAAAAAGTGCGCAATTTGAGGAGCGGTCAAAATAGGTTAATCTTTTAATTTTTTAACTTTTAAAATTAAATACTTTCATTAAACAACGTTATCCACGTATGGCGTTCACTGGATGAAAACAAAATCAGCCTTTAAAGATGCGGCGAAACGACCGCAAATATGTGCTCGTGTGAAAGGGGCTAAGAGATGACGCCCACATCTTTAGACTCTTTTTTTCACCCAGTGAACACTGTACGTGAATAGCGCGTTGTTTTTTATAGTATTTAATTTTTTCAAGTTTTATTTTATTATTTAACCCATTAACGCCGGTTAGTAAGAAAATTTGCCATTCGAAATTTTAATTTTTTTTCTTTGCCAATAAGTGGTGGGTGTCAGGGGTGTAGCCAGAAATTTCGTTCGTGGGGGGACCACTTTAATTTCGGGGGACCAAAGTGATAGAACAATAGATTTGGCCATCTTTTCCCCTTTTTTCGGTCATTTTCTCACATTTCATAGGAGGACCAAACCACCACCTTTTAGAGCAAGAAGGTGTTGGTCTGGTTTAGAAGGTATTGACCAGACACCCAAGTTCCCCCCCCCCCTCTCGCTACGCCCTTGGTGGGAGTGATTCCCACTCGGTGTTTTTTTTCTTTCAAAAAATCAAAGTCATCTTTAATGGATTAAGAGTAAAATTGTGAAGTATGGACAAAAGAAAGGTTCTACCTGTACTAAAAATATTCTAAAATATTTTAATATAAATTACTGGCAAGCATGCTAATGTTTTTCACTAAAATGCTTTATTCTCAAAACCAAGTTTTTTGTTAGATAAGGAACATTTTTTTTCAAACATCACTCATTCAAATGTCTTGAAACTCTGTGTGTCTCTCAACACTATGGTGTTACATACCGTAAACTGGGGTGACTTTGCGCCAAGGTTCCAACTTCGTGCCATTCACGGGATTTTAGGACGCAAGCGCTTCCTGGGAGCGTATGGATGAACAATCGGTTTCAAAAATTTTCATGCCGATTCAGGAGCTGTAGGTGACTCACCGACAGCATTTATTGCATCATCTGCTGTTAGCTGTTGTCTAGAGAATTTTTAAGTTATATTGTGATTTACACGAACTTTTTCAAGCGCGTGTCAACCTCTCCTGGTGCAGACAGTGTGTGTTTCGTGGAAACTAGGTTATTTAATATTTCTATGTAGAAGTTACTTACGATAAGAAATACCTATTTGAATTGTAAAAATACTGAATTTTGGTAGAAATATAACGCATAAACAAAAAAATGGGGATTCAGGTGGGGATTTTGTGTCACCTGTTTTTTCAGAGATTTTGCCCTTTTTGCACTAGTTTGTTATTGTCCCAGCAATGGTTCGCAAGTATGTGTGGAAACTGGGTAGTCGACCCCACCGCAAAAACTCAAATGAAACACTTGAAGAGGCTCTTAGTGTGATAAGAAACAAACAGATAATCACCATTTTTTATCATATTGGGGAGGTATATGTAACGGCCATGAAGAAAGTTGGCAAATTTTACTCATGGCCTGACCCAGCTGATGAAATTTGGTATCCGAGGTGCCGAATCATAATGAAAATCATGAAACCTTGACCAATTGCCAGGGACGTAGTGAATTCGAAGAAATTAATGTTATATTAGTGTGTTATTTTTTAAGAAGATCCTTATATTTTCGATTTCTAAGTCTTCTTTATTTTTGTTAATGTTTCAGCGAATTAAAATTTTCCAAAAAAAAGTAAAAATAAATGCTTTCTTTACTTAAAAATTTTAATAAACTGTTTTTTTTTAGGTTTCAGAGATTATTTTATTTAAAAATTCAAAAATAACCTAATTTTGGGCAGAAATAATTTTTCCAAAGGTTTCCAAGTAAACTGAGAAATTGAATTTTCTGGATGTTATGCTGAAACTGATATTTGCAAAGAAAAGTGATTTGCATCCTCCGGGAATCGAACCCGGGTCCCCTTACTCCACTCAGCGCTTCACGCTACTAATGCGTGTTATGAGGAATTGAAAAGTGTGTCTCTGGTGTATTGGTTAGTGCACTTGCCCGGTTTCCAAGTAAAGTTACTAACCGGAATTCAATAAAAATGAGTGTGACAGGCGAAAAAAATTCGCTGTCCTTTCCTTATCATCACAATTTTTTTTTAAACCAGAAATCGAAAGCCGAGATGTGAGGCTACCTTTAGTAAAATCCCCAGCAGCCTACGCAAAGCATAAGGGAAGAAAGATATCAAGGAAAAGCCTCAAAAAGTGGCACAAAGTCACCCCAGTTTACGGTACTTAAACACGAGCTTTTAGGATTTTAATTGATGGTTATTTTTTTTATTGAATTTTCACTTTAACAACATGCAACTTTTTCAAAAATCACCAAAATTGACCCATATTTTGTGTTATAAATTTTTTTTAAATAATCTTAATAAAAAATCCTCGTGTTAAAGAATGTAACACGTAGTCAGTAAATGTTGCTATATATCTCCTTTATCTCAGAATGAAATGGATGGATAGACGTATTTGGGTACATCGTATTGATGAACAGGGACCTTCATATGGTGTTTTTAATGGTATTTACGGCAAATAATTAAAAAAATTCCGTGTGCAAAATCATTTTTAAAAGTAGCCAAAGATGCGGGCGAATTACACCTGGACTGGCGTCGTGTGTATAGCTCCATATAACCTAATGTACAAAACCTGTATGTGCGGATGCGCAGCCCGCACTCAAGTTTGGACATATGCGGACGCCATCCGGACCAGCATCCGCTTCATGTGAAAGGGCCCTTAGGCACTATTTATATCACTTCGTAGGTAAAACTGTTGCTTCTGAGCCATGGGTGCTGGAACACCCCAGAATTTTTTGGTATGCATACAAACACACAAGAATTTATTCAAAAATCAGAATTTTTTTTACATGAAGCTCAAACCGAGCACCATGGATCTAATCTTCCGACGCCCCTGAATTTAATGCTCTCCACTTAAACTGAGCATTTAGATTCTATCACTATGCATGAATCGACGTGGAATAAAATATTTATCAAATAAAAAATACAAAATAAGAAATTTATCCTTAAGTGTAAGATCTTGTCAAAAAAAGAACTACTGGGTTGATAATGAACAGATAAGTATTTAATGCCGAATTATCATAGGCGTAAACTTGTATCCGGTCTATAAAGCCAAACCCACTCAGTATTTGCCAACATCTTGATAATACCTATAAAAATATTGGGTACACAATATTTGAGCCCTCCCAATATTTTCAATAATTTCACGCCTTCACATATTGTACTTGATATCATTTCTAATTTGATAACGCACTACGCACTAATCAGTTTTAAACCCTCTCTCTACGCGAAATTATTCTAATGCATGGCCCCTCAAGCCATGACAAGCATTGTAAAAAAGGGAAAAGATGATTTTGAGTGAAAAACGTGTTTTTATCTACCCATACAAAAAATTCTCAAGGTTACTTTTTTTTTATCTCAAATCGAAACACTTTTCAAGCTAAAGAATGGTGTTTGTATTTCATCCATAGAACTTCCGACGGAATGTTACGTCAGAAACATTGGACGGGTAAATAATATTGATTAGTAAACTTCAAATATTTTAATAACAATTTAACATTAATAATATATTTATTATTCACAAATACCGTTAAATTTACTTGAATTGCTCATATGTTCGCGATAATCGAATCCCGGAATTGACTACTCTATTTCCCGCTTTCTCGGGATTGAGGAAAAACCCCGCGAAACGTTAATCCTAGCTTTGGCCAATCGTCGTCGAAATTCGCAGAAAACAACCACTAAAGTTACCTCCAAGTAGCACAGATGCCATTCTAGCCACGACCCCACGTGCTCCAGCTCGGATCCGGGGGGGAGGATGATTGGCTATACCAAAAGTTGGATAATATGGGAAAATTTTT
This sequence comes from Pholcus phalangioides, assembly GCF_987345545.1. Taxonomy (NCBI): domain Eukaryota; kingdom Metazoa; phylum Arthropoda; class Arachnida; order Araneae; family Pholcidae; genus Pholcus; species Pholcus phalangioides. The sequence goes on along the minus strand of NW_028301600.1, from coordinate 34,125,691 downwards.
TGTCTGTCCCGTAAAATATGGAACAATCCTGCACAATTAATCACGCATCCTGAGTCCCGACACATCGGCCTGTATCAGCACCTGCTTCATTTTTCCACTTTGAAAAAAACAGTACGAAAACAGCTCTGGAAGAAGAAAATCAAAACATTCATCTTGAGAAAACCATTGTTCGTTTAGCAACATCCAATGCCGTGCTCTGGGAGGGAGTTGCCAAAGATATTCACAGTAGGATATCATGGCCCTCAGCACATTAATATTCCAAGGGCCATGCGTTAAGAGGTCCCTGGGTTCACCTCTTCCTTCTTACATTCAGAAATAAACAAGATGGATGTGAAACAACATTCGCTGCTCGTGATTCCTTAATCAATACCCTCCGTTAAAAAGCCCGTCCTGAAATATGCTGTGCAGGAGTATGTTAAAAGCGGTTCTGTTTTTAAAAAAAATTGTTGTGATCCGGACACATCCGATAAAAAACATCAAACAACATTTATACATGGCGCCATCTATTGTAAACATATGTGAGTGTCGTTGTCAAGGGTAGACGCGCATGCGTCCTCATTTCTAGTATAAGAATTTTAAACCCTACTTTTGTTGCGACTTTGTATGCTTATCATCAATGTTCTTTTTCAAACCATTCGAATGTCAATAGTCGATTGAAAAGGCCATTTTTCAAGTATTCCTAAATTAATAAAAATGCATAAATAGGCTGACCATATTTCCTCGAGGGAAATACGGGACATCGGGATTCCAAATACGGGAAAATACGGGACTTCACAATTATCGCCAAAAACGACGCCAAAACCAAACAAAGTTGCCAAATATTGTTGAAATTACGGAAAAATCACAATGGCGGGAAATGATGCATTACTGCAAATTGCAGTGGATTAAAATGTATTCCACGGAAAAAAAAAGTTTACCAAGGCAAATGTGGGAGATTAATATCCCATATATAGTTGTAACTATCATAAAATAATTTGAGTTGAAAAATAATTTCAATCTTCGACTTTAATAAAGAATAAAAATTCAAGTAGGCTTCGTGTGAAATACGGGAAAAACCGGGACACTTTTGCCAAAAAGTCGGGACGGCCAAAAAAAGAGAAAATACCGGGACTGTCCCGGGAAATACGGGATGTATGGTCACCCTATGCATAAAGCAAATACAATTGCAGCAAACTTAAACACAAAAGCATTTTTGTTCAGAGGTTCCAAAATAACGGACACAGATAGGTTGACCAATTCACTAGTATTTTACAAGATAGAATTTTTTTAGTATTATAATATTTTAAAAAATACGACAATAACTATAATATTTTAAAAAAAACGACATCGTCGTTGTCTCAGTGAAAATGCTCTCATTTCGTCAAATTTTTTTTCGAAAAAAACCAACTGTAATAATTCAAAATCGCAAAACTATGCTTATTGGAATCCCACCGCTGCGTATTAGAAAACGCCGCTTATCAGAATCACGAATAATGTTATCATTCTGGTAATGTTATCACTTTCGCCAAGTACGGAACGGACCAATATCATTACATGGAAAAAATTACTTTGTAGTTATAAGGACTTCGATTAATGTTATCAATTTTTTTTCGACGGAAGTTTTTCTTTTTTGCATATTTTAATCTTAGGTTGAACCGGACTCATTTTTACCAAAAAGTTATGGTTATCAATCTGCAAGACTATGTGGGGGGAGGTCAAAAGGCTCCTTTATAGGCAAAAATTTCCGTACTTAATTCACAATGTCCTGATCGGGCCGTAATAGCCGTTATGATCCAGTACGTGTAGCGCTGCCATATAGTGAAGGGGTGTGTAAAAGGCAAAAAAAATCCCTTTCTTCAATTCATCGTCAGTTCCTTTCAACTGACCACGTTCACAGTTCCCTGGCGGGAAGACTTTCACAAGGAAGTTTATGGAACGTATTACACATTATAAAAAGTACCGCAATTCATAATACAAAAATTACACAGTTCCATGTCGGACTAAAGGTCTGTATAAAGGGGTTCTAGCTGGTATCGACTAAAAGGCTATAGCCCCGTGAGACAGCCCTTTTTAATGGCCTTGCGTTTCCACACATGGAGGAAAGAATAACCACCTTCAGTGATCATGTATTCTTTCCTCCATGGTTTCTACACGACCTGTCCGATGGAACGGAACACATGGTCATTGAATTTACAACCGGGATTTTGGTATATAGTTATCAATTGGTTATTGTTATCAGAAACTCCAAATCCCATTGTGTCACATTAAAAGCAGCTGCACTATATTTCAATTCTTAACGTGAATTGTATTCCGATGAGATTTTCCGTTTTTCGAAATATGGTCATAGTTATGATTTCACATATAGGTTTTTTTAATGTGGCAACGCCGGATAAGCTTGGCATGTGTTTCTCTTTTCAATGGATTCTTCTTTAAGGTTCTATAATTTACTATTTTCATGAAGCTACTTGAGTTAATAAAAATTTCTGTGATATATCTACCAATAATGATTGCAGTAATAAAGTATAAAAATCGATATGGTATCGGTTGAGCTAAAATATTATAATTTCAATTTCAAAATTTTCATTTACTTGAATTTCTTGAAAACAGCTCTCTGTTTTATAAAAACATTAGATTGCTTTTGAATTGCTATTGAATATTTAAATTAAAATGAGATTCAGGCAGAATAGAAGCAAAATGTTTAATATTTTATGAAATACTGGCAAGTTTGTTTCATAAAATAGTCCATTAAACATCATGTAAATGAAGTACATTTAAGTTCTGGTTTTAAAAATCCCTCATGATTTGCTATGAATATTCCAATTTTTGCTCTATTTTTCATCAGGAATACAGGAAAGAAACTAATAACAGCAGCCAGTTTGTCTCATTCAAGGGCCAGAACTCCCCATTTCTTCATGTCAAGTGTGGCACACCCCAGGGTTCAGTCCTCTCGCCATTACTATTTCTAATTTATATAAATGATCTGCTGGACTCCATAAACTGTAAACTGTCGTATCAGACTCTTCACAGGTGATTGTGTCATTTACAAAACAGTGTCCAATATATCCAACCAAGAATCTCTCCAACACAACCTTAACATTTTTTCCGAATGGTGCTCAACCTGTGAATTGCCGCAACTCCTCAAAAACAGTTTTTATGAAAGTTACCCGTAAATGAATTCCCCTTGATTTCCCTTACGCGATAAACAATTCTTTGATCTCTGAGGTTTCCCATTATAAATACCTGTGCATTATAATCTCTTCCGATCTCCGCTGGAATCTTCAGATTGATTATATTTTTGATAAATGTCTCCAAAAACGCTTTTTCCTTCATCATAACCTGAAAACTCCATTACCTGTGCTACCAGACATGTATCCTCCCTGCTCTCTCCTATGCCTGGGACCCCCCACCCCATATCCAAACCAACATAGACAAATTAGAATCTATCCAAAGTAAGTCCACTTGCTTCATTTTTAACTGTTGGTCTTCATCTGTCTCCATATCAGAGCTCAAGCGCCAACTCAGTATCTAACCGCTCTCCTCTCTTAGACTTACAGCCCATTTTTCTTCAGATTGTCACAAATTTAGCTTCTTCCCAAGAACTATTATCGACTGGAACAACCTACCACCAAATATTGTAGATTGTACTACGATTTCCAAATTTTCCTTTATCATCAATATCGTCATTTTTGTCATACATAAACTTATGCATCCTCTCGTATAGGCCTCAGTGAAACAATATTGAATAAATAAATAAAAACTAGAAAATTTATATTCAGTGAATCATGTATATGTTTTTAATTAATAATTTCATTTCATATTTATTTATAAACTTACACAACAGGCATATGCCCAATTATAGTGGAGTGAAGGAAAAAGTAAAAAACATAAACAGCACAATAATACTAACACAAATAAATATAATACAAATAATACCATATGTGCATACAAAAAAGTCAAAAAGCACATGAGAACTTCCACACCTCTGGAAGTGGAAAAAAGAATTTTCCAACACGTTAGTTTGGTATGGTGGGACATAGAAGAGATTGCGGTTACGAAGATTGATGCTATTAAAGTGAAAACTGATTTGCAGTATCTATGAAATCCTGATGTCCCCGTACTTTTGTCAGCGGTACTCCCTTCCCCACCAATGAAACTTCATATTTCCATAACAAAGGTTTTTTTAATGTAAGCACTATTCTTTTTTGCTTTGCCTCCTTAAATTTTAAAATGGGTCATTGCCCCCGCCCTACCATTTCTGTCTACTTTTAATACAAGTACAAGGCTACAACAGGCAAAATGCCCAACGAGGTGGCTGCAAAAAAGATTCCCGTAACAAATATGGATGTCATGTATTTCTAAAATACAGTAACCCCCAATTAAAAATTCAATCATGAAAACTAAAAACTATATATACATGATAAAATATAATACAATGCCCAAACACATGAATTGTCGGCGATATGAACATTGATCTATATAGTAACTAATGGAACATCACAATATCTATACATAATGGCGATAAATGGATTTCCCAACAAAGAAAAGTTGCACATGCATGGGTCATGTCTTTTATAGAACAAAACGGAATACTTCACAAAACTTCACAGTATTTAACACTGATATCACTGACCACTACCCAACATTAGAAATTATAACCTTTTTCGATAAACAAGAAGGGAATTTAAATCATGAAAATGATGAAATAATAAAAATAGATTATCAAAAATTGGAACATTTCATACCAAAAATAAATTTCAATTGCGTACGAGAAAATGATTTAGTACAAAATAAATAGACATCTCATGAATATTATAACAATGAATACTAATCTCTGGACTAAATCCACAAAAAAAATACCCCAAGAAAAATAAAAAACAATGGATAACTAAAGAAATACTTGACAGAATAAATCACAACGAAAAATTATACAAAAACATTTTTAAAAAAATCCACACATAATCTTATATGAGAAAGAGTACAAAAGTTATAACAAAAATTTGAAAATTGAAAAAAGGTAAAAGAAATATACTTCCAGGCAAGGTTTAAAGCTTGTGAAAACAATAAAAGATTGCAATGGCAAATTAGAAAAAATGTATTAAATAAAGATTGTAAAACAAAGATTTCATATATATATATATATATACACACCAGTTTTTGAAAATCCAACTCCAATTTCAAGGTACAGCATGGAATTTATTGAAGTGTCCAAGAGCCTTTTGTTCTATACATATACATTATAATTTTGCAAGTTCTCTTTTTGAAAAATAAATTATTGCAACTAAATTTAATCATGAATTTATCACAAGAAATATAAATAATGAGGAAAATGCTGATTTTTGTATATGTATGGAACAAAAGGCCCTTGGACACTTCAATAAATTCCATGCTGTACCTTGAAACTGAAAGTCAATACTGAGATAAATTGTGGCAGAAATGAAAGAAAATAAAACAAGTGGTTTTTATATATGATCGAATTATGCCAAAAATGATGTAAATAATTTCCCACTACCACATAGATGTGTTAAAGGATTTGGTGGATTCTTCAATAACAAATGGAGTACTTTATTCTGAACTAAAAAATTCCCTTGTGCATCCTATTTATAAAACAAGAGATTCCACTGATACAAACAACTATAGACCTATCTCGAGTCTCCCGATTTTTTCAAATATTTTAGAAAAATGTATGAAATACCAACTGATCAATTTCCTAAATCAAAAATTCATAGCAACCAATCAATATGGCTTCCAAAAAAAACAAAAATATGGAAATAGCAATTCTAAAATTAACAGGCTTGATAAATAATGGAATAAATGAAAATATTCAATAATAGTATTTTTGGACCTAAAACGAGCATTTGACTATGTGGATCTAAATATCCTAACAGAGAAACTATATTAAGCCGGTATAAGGGGAAATATCTTGGAATGGTTTAAATCTTACTACTACAATAGATGACAAGCTGTCATAATAGAGAAAAATTAGAGAATTTCAGGAAGTAAAGTTATAGTAAAGTTATAGTGCCGGACTCGTGATGCGAGGATCCGGGTTCGAACCCCACAGTGGTGGTCGGCTGAAGTTGGTTTTCTGTGGTTCCCAACTTCAAGGCGCAAATGCGAGCCGATCTCCCTGTTAAAAAGTCTCGCCACAGAGAGCAACAGTCCTACAACGATAAATCATTCAATCATAACACTTCACTCATAGTTAGAAAATCTGGGGGCAGATGACAGCGCTACACATAACAAGCATTACACAGAAACAAACTTTACGTCAGGTTGCACTACACGTACACGCACATTCCCGCATGTACCGATTCGTTGGGGGGTTCCGCGGGGGGGGTGCATGTGTGGTGTAGCAGTAGTAGGTAGGGGCTCGGGGATCCATGATGTTCTTAAGTCAGCCACCTCGTTGGGCGGTTTGCCTGTTGTGGCGTTGTATTTGTATTTGTATTTGTATAAAAAAAGGAGTCTCACACAGGGGTCGGTTTTGGGGCCGATACTGTTTTTAATTTACATAAATGAAGTAAATCTCAATGGTAACATTATATCTTTTGCAGATGGCGCTGTTTTATATGTTGAGGATACAGAAATAGATAGTCTGATTAGAAAAACAGAAAAAGATTTATCAAAAATAAATCACTGACTAGTTAAACATCAATTAAAAATAAATACACAGAAAGCTCTAAATTTATGTGCACAAAAACAAGAAATATAAATGATAGTACAGAAATCCACTATTAGAATGTGATTGGGAAGAAATAGGTAGTTTTTAATTATGAATACTTAGGAATAGTTACACAAGATAATCTAAAATAGAACATACATAGTGTAAAAATGATTTAAAAAAACTCAGAATGTATTCAGGAGTCTGAAAAGATATTTTCTATGCATGGGTTTACTCAAATATAAATGATTTAATATGTGTCTGGGGAGGAGCGTATTATGAAAACATACACAATTTAGGTAATCTTTATAATAAATTAAGGGAATTAATAAATGTTCCAATAGATAACAAAAAAATTCATTGTCGCATATTCACGCTGAGACAGAACTACATGTACAGAATTTTTTAATTTATCAAAAATGAAGAATGGTTAGTAAAAAATGAAAATAGAACCTCTCGAATAGATATAGAAATATTTATCAAGTGCCTGAGAGTAATAAAACATTTCAAAAAAGTTTTTGTATTACATTTCCCCAAAAATAATGAACTTCGTCTACTCTAATAATCACGCAAATAGTAATAGAAACACAGAATACAATACCTTTAATATGATCAAAAACACAGATATTAATGCAATTATTTGAAATTAATTATTGTCCAATGTGCATGTTAATAACATGTATATAATAAAATACATCTAATATATAAAAACTGTTGCTGAAGAAAAAAAAATCAATAATAAAAATCATATATATAAGCCAGCTGGAAGGACCTTACCCATGTCCCCCACAAGCCCCAAAGCAGAATGTGCCAAAATCTGTGACGGATGTCGCAGAACAGTTAGCGCTACTGCAGAACAATTAGGAAGAATTTTAAGAAAAAGTGCAAAAAAAAACACTATTACATGTTTGGGGATTTTTAAGGCAGAACATTTCCAGTCAGCTGAGGGCTCGTCGCAGAACAGTGCTAAACATTCTGCTTTGGGGCCCACAAGGGTGGGGCTGACAGGACCCGGGACAATTCTCATCATTTTTTATTTTTTCACGCTATAAATTAACTATAAAAGGGCCCGTGAAAAGTGTGATCGTAGGGCCTGCAACAGATCCCAGCCTAGGGGCCCTGTTCCAGGTTGTGAAGGCCATGACCTTACCGTCCTTTGGGGCTACATAATGCATGTAATATATGTGCGTATTTTGTGCCGTTGTCTTTGTGTAATTTATGTTTGTATTTGTATATTACATTTTGCATTTGTATCATGTAATTTGATGTTTGTTTTAATTTTAAAAAAGTATGAATAGCTTCTCCATTTACCCTAACATGTTTATCGTATTTCTTTTTAAACGGGCAAATTGAGTTAGAATTCATGACCCCCGGAGGTTAGCTATTCAATTTATTCACAACCCTATTAGAGAAAAACTCCCTACGACATCACCACCTGGAGTTGTCCCTTACCAATCGAAACTTCTATCCCCCATCAAAGCAGTCGATTGCCTGTGTATTAATAATAATAATTCTTGGTCCATCCTATCCATCCCATTGAAAATTTTAAACACTTTGATCATATTCCCCTGACACTTGCGTTCTTTCAATGTTAACATATTTAAAAAATGAAGTTTCACTTCGTAACTAAAGCCCAGTGTACCAACAAGAGCATGTGTAGCTCTTCTCTGCACCCCCTCAAACAAATCCATATCCGTCTGTAAGTAAGGTCTCCAAACCCTAACGGCATACTCCAGTCCAGGACAAACTAAGCCCTGGAAAAGTGGAAGAATCACTTTAGGCAAACGCAGAGATACCTTTTAAGGATTAAACCGAGCATTCAAAGCACTTTTTTGACCACCGCTGAGCAGCGTTCTGAAAACCTAAGCGCTCGTGAATAAGAATACCCAGATTGATTGTCCTAGTTGCATTTGAAATAATAATACCATTTCAACTCATAAGTGATATGTGGGTTGTTTGAACCATAATGACCATGCACTTGTCAATGCTAAACGTCATGCTCCATTCATTTGCCCATGCTGTAATCCTGTTTAAGTTGGTCTGGAGCAACTTCCTATCGCTTTGATTCCCGACTACCCCCATTAGCTAACAATTCCATCAATACCCTGATCGAGTTTATCGATAAAAAGTGAAAAAAGGATGGGACCAAGTACAGTTCCTTGAGGGACTCCAATTGTGACACCTGTCCAATCAGAGAATTTCCCATTCACCATAACCCGCTGTGACCTATCTCTTAACCGTGATTCTATCCAATTCAGCAAGTTGCCCCCAATCTCGTATAAACATTTGAAGAGTTTACCATGTTGGACCCGATCGAATGCCTTCTGAAATCAAGATAAAAAACATCGATATTTTACTTAGTCAAAAGCAGACGTTCTTTATCAGGGGTCCTGGTATAGACTTGGGGGGAGTCTGTGAGCTTGGATGAGCTTTACTCATTGCATTGGCATATGCTTTGACAGCTGGCATCTAATTGAGAATAAGGACTTATTGGGCTGTTAGGTTATAGTCTGCTATTTCTTTCAAGCGTTCCCCCTGCAGCTGTGTGGCAAGCATATTCTGAGGTGAATCTGATACTACTGAATGCAGACGACAACAATCTATAGCAAACTAATCCAGAAAACTTGATAAGAAGGGCACCTCGTCAGCACTCAGAGTACCAGATTCACCTCTGAAGATGCTCACCACACCTGTGGGTGAAGCATCAGGAAAAAAATAACAGTCCATGACCTAACAGCCCGGTAAGTTCTTATTCTCAATTAACTCATTGTTTGTACATTGCTATATACAGAATGTTATTTTGTAAAAGAGTTCATGGCCTTCATTTTATGGGCACAGGGGGTTCATGGACTTGATCTTACTGGCACAATTTTTCCATGGAACACAAAACATTAAGAACCCTTAGTTAAACCTCTACCACTGAAAGAGAAAAATAAAAGAGAAAGAGTCATCTCTCAATAATTATTTAAAAATTTGAACTGATATAGAAAATGAAAGGGAGTTCGTGAGGTTCCAATCCTTCATAGAAAAACTCCATTTGCCCCCCTTGAAAATCAAATTGCCCTACATTGGGAATCACTGCATCTAATCAATGAGTAAGCACACATAAATATCTTGACAAAATTTGACAATGCTAACTGAAGTTTTAATACACAATTTGAAACCACTCCATCAGGGCAGTGATAACGTGACAGTTATATCAAGGGCTCCCTGTCTTGTGGTATATGTTGAGAACGCTGTGGTGGGGGAGTAGTCATAGTGACTGACTCGCATCACAAGAACCCAGGTTTGAATCCCACCGGCACCACAGTGGTGGTCTGTAGGACCACATATATACTATATTTAGGCCTAGCACACAAAACACATTCAAGTACCAATGCATTAGAAATTCCCCAGAAAAATGCATACAAGTTACATGTATGGTTAAGTAGTAGTAGGTCTATATGGTGATAGCAAAGATCCAGGTTTGACCCTCAGGTGGTCAGCTGAAGTTGGTTTTCTGCAGTTTTCCAACTTTGAGGCGGGAATGAAACCAGTCTCCATTTTAAAAAATTCTTTCTACAGAAAGCAGGCAGACCTTAACATGATACTTGCATAAAGAAGAGAAAATTCAGGTGTATACATAATAGACACACTTCTGATTTAGAATTCAGGTGACCGCATTTCTTTAACAGGAAACACTCATAACTTTGACATCATAAATATCTTAGGCCACGTATGTACATATACAATGCATTCCGGCATGCACCATTTTGTTAGAAATTCCTCAGAGGAATGTTTATACATTGGTGCATACATGATGTAGTAGTAGTATATGTTGATATATTATCAATTAACAACATGGCCTTTTTGCATGCCATTTTTTTTTAATTATTTTCAAAAGGATACCGTTCCTGGCATGAATTAATGATGGAACTGTTATTTAAATGATATTTCACATGATGTCCAAACATTTTTTTTTTTTACTTGATGGAATGGCAGTTGGTGGTCATCCTCTCAGCCCACACATGTAAAACTTTATTTTGGTTGTTCTGGATATTAGGTCTTATTGCATAAATATTTTGTATAAACAGATTGATAATTTATTGACGGGAATAATAAAACAAGAAAAATATTTTTTGCTAAAATATATTTCCCAGATTTACGGATCATAAATATTCAATGTTCTAATAAGAATTGAGAAAAAGGAATAAAATTTTTTATTATTAATATGGTACCACTGTATTCTGGAACTTTTTCTTAAAAAATAATGAGCATAGGTAATACCTGTTCATGTTGTGTAGCGATACTGTCTATAACGATAAACCTGCCTATAGCAATATTTTCTTTGGTCCCGGTGGAATTCCTATTTAATAGGAAATGGGGCAAATACATGGGCGGAAATACGAGGAGGGCATGCCCCCCCAGCGTCAAAGGTGGAGTCGACTGATCTAATGTATATATGAATTGGCATCATCATTGTGCCCCCCCCCCCAGACTTCCAAGTCTATCTCCGCCTATGGACTAATACTCACACTGTTTACAATGATAACCTGTCTATAACAATATTTTTATAGGTGCTTACAGTATCATAATAGACAGGTTTTGCTGTATAGTGATAAATCTTGTATAACAATGCATTTCTCTGGTCACTTGAGTATCATTGCATAGGAATTTTACTGTAATATATTTATTGCAATTGTTTCACATTGTCTATAGTATTACATTGTATAAATTGTATTCCTCTTCTTTTTAGTGATGGCATTCCGTGTACTTGTAAAGCATACCAATTCTTGGTTGAAACATCCTTGTTTGCACAGTATGATTCCTGGTTGTATCTGGAAAAATTGTTACTCTTTATATTTTGACCCGTCTACTTTTCTTCTTGTTCCTAGCAGAGGTGTTAGAAATTTTAGCCATAAAAAATTCAAACCAGCTTTAGTACATCATTTGTATGTAGGTGTTTTATCTGTAGTCATGATTAGTTCTCTTATTGATTGGGAATGGTGAGTATAATCTTCATTTTTTCTTGTTCTTGTGAATATGGAATGAATTTATTTCATTCCATCTTTACTCTTGTGCTAGGAAAGATTTCAGGCAAAATTAACATCAGTAGCAGCCGTATTCAACACAGTTTAAACTACAATGGCAGGTTAAAGGATTAGCGATCAACACAGATTGGTTAAAATCCTCAATTTAACCAATCCGTTTCAATCTTCAATACTTTCACCTGCGATTGCAGTTTACACTGTGTTGGTGAATACGGCCGTAATTCACGTTACCTTTCAGAAATATTGGCTATAAAATATATATTTAGTGTTGTGTTTGAAGTATATCAGAGTTTTAACATATAGGCATACATCATTATAACAATTATAATTATTTACTGTAATGCAGTGATTCTCAACCTTTTCAAGTCTGCAATCTAAGAAATTAAAATTAAAGCAATAAGTAATACACAATTAATTGTTTATTACTTATAAAGTAATAAACAATTAATACGCTTTCTGCTGGAAATGTGGAACAATACGAGTTCTTCAGTATGAGGTGTGACCTACTGAGACACTGATGCACATTTGGCATCTGTTTTGCATACTGTCCACAAATTATGCAGAAGAGCTTGGGGGATTTTGTCCCGCTCATCCTTCAAGGCGATTTTGAGTTCTTGTATGGTTCAAGGAGCGTTATCAGGAGTCGATCCAGCTAAAATTTGGGTCAGTTTTCTGGGCCCTTCACAAACTTCCAGTTGTGAAAAATGGACCCTTTACAAAATAAAAACCAATTAAACCATAAATTTGGCATTTCATTTCTTTTGTGATAGATTAATTAGACTTTTTTCCATTCCCACAAAATTACTTATTTTGAACTGGATGTCTCGGTTTAGTTAGTCTTTGTTTAGCATAAAATTACTTTGGTGCATGCTAATGAATAAATTAGGAAATATTCCCTTCGTTCTTTGCTTTAATGAAGGGGTGCACAATCTTTTCAATCTACAAGCCAAATGTACTTGCAGGCTACAAACTGGTGTTAATTTTTTTACGAACACGTTTCACAGCCCAAATGTTATGAACCCACATTCCAGCCAAGTTCATTTTGTTATACAGGAAAATGCTAGAAAAACTTCAAAGATTAGTCATTTATCTGATAAAATTACAACAGTTATTTCACTAATTATGTAAAGAAAGGTTCATCTTGAAGTTCCATCAAAATGCGTTTTCAAAAACGGGTAGAAGTGGTTTGTACTTTACCTGCTAATCAAAATTTCATTGCTTATTTGGTCACTATTTAAAATATTTCAGTCATGATTTTCACTAGTTTTGAAGCCAGGATCTGTGGTAAGCCCTGGGTGTGTCTTTTCCGTACACAATTCAATACATCCTTTCTGCTGCTGTAACTGATTTTTTACATCATACCACAGCGATATTTCTGCCTTCTCCTGTGGTCTCACAATTTTGCTCTTTTCTCACTTGCAACAGTGGCAGTGTACATAATGATGCTTTCACAAAATGTGTCGCCAAACTCCCAGAGTTGGACAGCCAAATTTGCCTAATATCTCCTATGTGACATTGCTGATTTTTAATGACTTTTGAAATTAGGAATATTTGATCTGGATACCCTGTATTTTTAAATATAATCTAAACTTTTATCTATCATTATTATTAGATCAAATTACAAATTTCCTTGGGGGAAGCTTAGGTTACTTGAGCCTTCCTATTTTGCGGTAGGGTAAGCTCCTCTTCTAGTAATTCAGGGATTATACAATACTACACATGTTCTCCCCCCCCCCCCAACATATATCTTTGAATCTTGCATATTCTGGTAACCTTACTCTCTTCCCTCCTCTCAGTCAATTTTTTCTTTATATTGGAGCCTCTGCATAGACAAGAGTCACTAAGTCCCAGAATATGAAGGAGAAGAAACATTTTGGACTTTTTTAGGGAAAAAAATAATTTGCTCTACAAATAAACGTGGCTAGTACTTGAATTGTTTTTCATTCATCACTGTGATACATATATTATTACTCCTTGTATCATATTTTTTTAATTATTAAAATACAATTCAATGTTTATTTATATCATTTTGTTTCAGGGTTATCAAAATGGAACCACTCAAAAAATTAAAAAGCTTGTTTAAAAAAGTAGATGCAGCTTCAGCTCTTGAAGATGATAGCAAAAAATCCAGTGCAAAAAATAATGAAGAACCTTCTGTTGAGTCAGCACCCTCTACCAATGTTCCATCAAAAAGTAAAAAAAAAGGAGACCGTCCTGGTTTTCGTGATAGAAAGGTAATGCATGTAAATATGTATCATTATATCCACATAATTGTTTAATGGGGTTTTTATGATTGTTTTCACTCCTCCAGCACCCGTTTATTTTTCTGTAAAAAAATCTCAAAATTTTTATTCATTATTTAGATTTTAAATATGTATTCAAGAGATAAGCAAAAAAATTTAATGTTTCTGGTTCATTATGAGACAAACATGATTATAGTAACACCCTAACTTACGCTACAATGAGTTATGCGAATTCATAGCTACATGATTTTCTGTGAAAATACACATTCCTCAAATTCATAAATCACAGAATTATTACAGAGATGATAGGAATAAGGAAGTGATAATCAAGTAAGAATTGTTTGGGCAATCAGATTTTTTTTAAATGCAACTACGGTATAAGCTGCCAAGCTCTTAAAGATGAAAAGTTTGCCAGAAATAAATCCCAGAGCCTGTATAGCATTTGTCATTTTTGTAGACTGGTCACAATGTTATACCTGAAGCGCAAGTGCAACATTGTTGCCACTCTTAAAAATTGTTTTAAGCTCATTATTGACGTGCCCGAGTGGTGCAGTGGTAAGATGCTTGTCTTCCACTATGAAGGTTACCATCAAGGTCTACGAGTTCGAATCCAGGCAAAGAACATCAGAAATAAGTTCTTTACCTACTGAGCCTAGGACAACCACAGATACTGATGGCACTTTCATCTCCCACCCAATTCCACTTTTCCGAAATTTTCGTACAGCAATATATGACCGGAGTTGGTGTGAGGTAAAGTAGCTCATTATTGACAATGTCAGATCTGAAACTCTAAAATTAATTTCAACCCGTGGGTGAAAGATGTTTTATTGCCTCCAATCACAGTTTATTTCTTTCTATGAACCTTGCCATTAAAATTGTACTATATAGACAGACTTTTTGTAGTCTAGTTCTTTTTATGGACCAAATTGCAGTCTCAATATTGCTCTCCAAATTGCAGTTAATTTCTATGTTCCCTGATTCTATAGGGTCAATGTGAAAGAATTTAAGTAATTAATAATTACATAATTAATTATAATTAAATTGTGAAAGGCAACTTATGATTTTCCACTCACATTGTGACACAGATATTCATACTCAAAATGTATCACAGAAATGCATACAAGATACAAAAATCATACAATGCAGAAGTGTTAGCAGATAAGAACAATAATAATAAAAATCTCAATACTTGTATAAGGAAAAAAAATTCTGTAAATAATTACAATATATATACAGTGTATATAAGCACAAATAAATTTTAAAATATATAAAACAGCAAAATAGATTAATGCTGAAAACAAACTTAAGAGTTGAATAAAATTGTCACATTATGCCAGTGCTTTAGTCAGCTGAAATATACAGTGTTATACATAAACATGATCATATTTGTTAAAATTTTAAATTGAAATAGCATTTAGCTGAAAATTAAATTGACAAAGAAATTTACTTTAAAGTTTTGGATTCAAAATTTTATGTCGTCTTTGTTAATTTTTGTTTCAACTACATGCTATTTCAAATCTAAAATTTTAACAAATATGATAATACAAATACAACAGGCAAAATGCCCAATTAGGTGGCTGAGAAAAAGATGCCCATAACAACAATATGGATGTCATATATTTCTACTCTTGTATAATATATATACAACAATTATCAGAACGGATACCTCGTCAGGAAAGACAACATGTCACAAAAAATATGTAGGGGACAAGACCAAGTCTGATGGTAAGTTATACACTACCTGCTCAACATAAGGAGCAGTACTTCAGGCAGTTTTTTCTTGCAAAAGGGATGTGTATACACAATGAATGGCTTCTGGTGTGAGAGTTAGTTCTATTATCTCTGAAAAACATGAAGTACAGTCGAACTTGGTTAGTTTGAAGAACAAAGTCACTGGAAAAAAAATTTGAATTATCCAAAAATTTAATTATTTAATTAATCTATTCCAGATCTGTAAAATTACTACAAATTGCAACTTAATCATCAACATTCACATAGGATAATAATCATCAATTATTACAATTTTATCATTTAGTTATAAAAAAATTTCACAAATTTTAATAATTTATAATTGATGTGTCAGGGGAAACATGGTTTCAATCCATAAAACCAAATTTTTTAGGAGACGGAAAAGAAAGTTTTCCTTTAGAAATTTGGTATCTCTTTCTGCGTATGTCACACATTCCTTTTCTACTGCACATGTGGTGGACTCTGGTCGTTTTTCTATCTGCACACTGACTAAAATCATTGCTCCCTCCCATGCTGTATCTTTCTTCCTTTATTACAGCGGAGTGAAAGCATTTTTGCTTCTGGTGTTTTACATGGTCGAAAGAGAAAATTCTGAGCTAGAAAAACCACAAAAATATTAGTTTTTAATTTTTTTTGGACTGAAACCATTTTTCCCCGACCCTTCAGTTATAATGATTGATCTTAGCTGCTATATTATTCCTCTCTTTTGGAATCAGCATCACTGCAGAATTTCTTAACCATGTCTAAAGCCTGATTTACAGAAACAGTTCATGATCATCCATTATGAAACAGTTTCCCAAATTTTGCTTATCACTCTTATGCTATCAAGGAAATATACTTTCATTAACGTATTACATTCTGAACTTTCCATACTTTAAATGACGATAAAAATAGGTTAAAGAAAATATAATCGGTATTAAGTGGTACACATTTTTGATGCACTCTAGCTGAACAATGTTAAAATGGGTATTAATTATCAAAAAAAAAGTGAAGGGAAAAACAGAATTTTTAAGCTTTTATTTGTCTTTAAAAATTTGTTTAACAAATTGATTGAAGAAAGCATAAAATCTGACTTGTAGAATTTTTCGAAACTAAATTTTCTCATACAAAAATCATGATTTTTTTCCCCTCCAAATAATTGAATTATCCAAAAAATTAAAAAAAAAATGTGAATTGAAAAAATTTTAACATCAGAAGTAGATAAAAAAAAAACAAGTGGGGGGGGAGAGAGAGAGAGAGTTTGTAAAAGTTTGAATTAACCAAGTTTCACTGTATATGTGGGACCATGAATTATTTTGTACAAGGTGCATAAGTCGATAACTAGCGGGCACCATTCCATAGAGTGTTCGCCCAAAATCTGCAGACATTCATTACATGAATGATCATATAAGTAAGGCAAGTACTAGGTGAAGAATGCTGGTTTAAACCTTTTTTTCTTATGAAGATAAATATCTAGAAGAAAAACATGGAAAGCATTTTAAAGAATCATTAATTATACAGTTTATTCTTATCTAGTTTGTTTACTCTTATCTAATGATGGTTTTGACTCTTCTTTCTTGATACATTTTTTTTTTTGACAGAGTATGCAATCAAATGCTAACATGAAATGGTCAATTCGACCCTAATATAAATAATGCTAGAGTAAACAAAGCTTATGCAACATTCAGGTGGGGTCTTCATTTCCAGAAACATACAACACACTTTCAAAATCTGATTTGATAGAAAAACTACAACTGTTATTAAACACTAATAAAAAATTGTTTAAAAAAACACAAGTAGAAAGATTAAAAAAAAAAAAATTTCACTGTGACGTATTTCTTTAAGCAGGTTCTTTAACAAATTCCAGTTGTCCCTTCAAATGAAAGCTTGAAGAGATAATGAATGCATGAATTAAACAAAGTTAAGGATTTTGATCCCCCCAGACATACTTTTAGCTAAGGTTACTATAAAAGGGGGGAATATCAATAGGAATTCACAGCTTCTGGGAACTCTGCCAATCTTCTTGTGTCCAATGGATGGAAACTAAGCAATGATCCACAATTATGCAATGAATCTTGTTTTGTTTTAATAGTTAGCAATAGAAAAAATCAGACAAACATTTCATCAATATGTTGAGTTCAAATTTTAAAATTTTTGTAGAAAAATGTCATAAAAGTGAAAGCAAAAATTCAGAAAAATGTGCCATGTCCAAGTTCATTGCATTTCATTGATATTCAAAGCAAGATTCATTAACATTATGATCTCTATGAGAGTCATCCTGAACTGGTACTTATTGATATTATATCTGAAGTGTTGCAACTACCGCGGTCAATGTAACTGAGTTCAACTATAATTGTGCGCAAGTTTCATGAAAAAAAAAAAAATTTCAAGTAGCTCTTTCCCAGAGGCCACTTAACTACAGCCTGTAAGAATCAAGGACTCCAGTGCTGTGTAATACTGAAATAGACTCTCATGAATAAAGGTAATTCTCCCTCTGAGAAAACAAGCAATCCACGAAGTTATTTAGGATCCTTAAAACTTTCAAGTTTCCTAAGCATGTATTGAACTTGCATTGTTTCGGCCTGGGAGGAGATTTTCAAGAGTCTTTTTTTTTTTTAAACCATTGTTATTTTATAAGGTTAGCCTGTATCAAAGACATTTTAATATTTCTCCCGTAGAGAGTCTGACATTTTGGTGAGAGCTAATAATTTGTGCATGAAGCTTTAATTTATGCTGTAATTTGCATCTTTTTTAGATGAATTGAATGAAACATTTTCATCATATTCTGTGGAATTGGCAGTTTTTCAAAGTTTATGGATTCTCAAAATATTGGATAAAAAGTTAAAATACAAGGCTGTTGTGTGTGTGTAGATAATGTATCCTGCGTAGATCTTATGTCAAATTCAAGTTTAAAAAAGCTGTGTTGCTCAGAATGATTGTATATTGTGTGTGTAGCTATTAAAACATTTCCTCTTTCGGCTATTAGAACAATAGCATTGTTTGGGTAAACAAAAAAAATTGTATCAACTTGGCACTGTCTAAACTTCATGTTGTGTAGGACACAATATATACCGCGGCCATGTTTATTACACACATCTCTAACCTCTCACACACATTTTTGTGTCTTCTTTTCTTGTTAATTTACTTTCTTTTCTACTTTATTCATCCATTTCTGTCAAATTTTTAAATTTTCTTGATATACATAGCTCTAGACTGTTTTAACAGAATTCTGTCCACAGAGCTTCTCGAAATTTGATTGTGTAAATCCTTCAAAAAGTGTCTGTTCTGTGTTGAGGCCATGTGATGTGTGTGTAGGGTTTCTTTTTCATAGAATATGTCTTCATAGCATCAGTAACAAATAAAATTACAAAAACATGTTTTCTTGATGTATAAGCACCTCATTCTGCTCATCACATGGTTTCATAGCCTTCAGCCCTATCTCTGTGCACTCTTTACTCTTTAGAATGAGTTGTTATTTTCATATTATGTTTATTAGTTTTAAAATTATATGGTTTTGGCTGAGACAAATTTAGTGGCATCATCAATTCCACTCTTTGTAACCATAAACAGATACTGACTCCTCAAATAAGGGGGATCACCGAGGGTGTACATAGTTCACCGGGGGCGGGGGGCAATATCTAGCTCTGCTCTCTTGCCTATGCCAATAATACAACTTTTTCACTGAACGAGGGGGGGGCTATCGTCCCACCTCGCAATATCCCTGTATCTGCGTATAATTTAATAAATAGGCAGCTAATTTAATAAATAGCTTTTAATTATTCAAGATACAGGAATACCCCGAGTTACACGAATTCAGAATCACAGGATTATTGAAGATATTGTAGGGATTTATAAGTGATAATCAAGCAAATATTTAGTCAATCGAATTACCATGTTTGTGATGAATCTATGCTGATTTTTGAAAAGCTACAGTATAAACTATAGAAGTTCTTGAAGATGAAAACTTTCCCATGATTTTGAATCCCAAGGCTTGTATGGCATTTACCATTTTTGTAAACTGTCACGTTTCATTGCTGGGAATTTAATATTATTGCCAGTCCGTAAAAAAACCATTTGATGTTATGCTCATCAATTACAATTCAACTACTATTTTCAACCCATATATAAAAGTTTTTCTTGCCTCCAAACACAAACAGCATTTTTTTCTCTATGGACCAAAATGCTCTCAAAATATTCAAAGCATATTACAATGAACCTACCATGTCCCCTGCTCTGTCCTCAGATGTATTACACAGCATTCATTGGCTGCAGAAATAGTTGGAGATTTGCTTCTCTCTCTGTGCAAACAAAAAAGTATTTCCTTTTTTTAATTTTATTTTATGAAAAATAATTCAGTTAAACTCTGACTTGAAAAATGTCAAATAAAATTGAAATAAAAGGGTGGAATACAGTACAAGCAAGCCTGTTAGAGAATAGAGATATAATGAAAAAAGAAAATGTTTGTAAGCCATCTTAAGAATTTAAATTTTTCAGAATTTAATGTAAATTATCAGAGGATGGTTCAACAGGCCACTGCGCTCATCATTTGTATACAATAGGAGCAGTTTAAAGGTTAAGTACCAGGTTACAGTCACAAGGCAAATTAAATTTTATAAAGCCACGGAAGAGTATCATAGCAAGTAGCACTATTGCAAAAAGACAGATGTCCTTTCTCAAATTTTGGTTCTAATTAACTAATATTTATTATATGTGTGTATTCATATGGGAAAACTGTGCTTTGACTGACGCTGTTGTTGTTGCTCTCACCTATCGCATAACTTCAGGGTATTTGCTGTATCACTAAAAATAAAGTTAGTTCTTAAGAAGACAAATTTCAGCACTATCACTTTTAATATTGTGTGACTTTGGGTTTCATAAATTAGGGTAACTTAATTCTATGCACCAAAGGAGGAATTTTTGGGTCAAATTGCCCTCTCGTATCACTAATCATGTTGTTGCATGGACTTCGATGTTGTTACATTTTTTCAGTCTTGTTCTCTTTGAATCAGTTAGTAGGCCTACTTTTCTGATATGCTTATTAGTTTTCAGATGATAGTGTTGTTTTGTACATGATACTTTTTGTTCCCTAAATAGTTGCTTATGTTTGTCATCAACACAAAACATAAGATGTATTCTAAGATAAAAATATAAACTGTAACTTATCTCATGCAAGTAGTAATAAAAAAGTTTGTGTTAGACAGTTTGGGAATTTTTTAAAACATTATGAGACAAAAAAACAAGGTGCTCCTTTTATATGGTGAAATGTTATCCCGAGAATTCAACAAAGACCAATTATAACAAATAATGTTACATTCTTCCACTTTATCTGTTTCTTTTTTATGTAAATTCATGGGTTTTGTGTGTCCTTTTATTTACAGGGTATGGGGAATCAGAAATATTGAGCAAAATGATAAGCTTGAACAAACAATTGTTTGTGATCACTATTTTTCAAGTTAATATAAGTATTCTGATCTTTTTGCTGACCTTTTCAAAGGTGCTTATGTTTCACATTATTTCTTTCTTACTTTATAATGATTGTATATTCTTTGAAGGGAACTTTTGGTGACATCACTTTAGTTAACATGAGTTTTATGAAAAAATTCTCTCTTAAATCAAGTAAATTTATCTATTAAATTATTTAACTCCTTTTCTAATAAAATGAGTTACCCATTCTGGTTAATCTGACAGATTATTTCTTTCGGATTTCAGATAATTGAATATGAAAATAGAATTCGTGCTTATTCAACTCCTGATAAAGTTTTTCGATATTTTGCAACTTTGAGGGTATATAATGAGCATGGTGACTCAGAAATATTCATGACACCAGAAGATTTTTTACGATCTCTGACACCAGGAGTGAAACAACCAGAAGGTGAAAATTTTTCCAAGTTTTTATCAAACAAAAAGGGTTATTTGCTTAACATCACACAAATCACCAAAATATATTCAACTAAAATGACAATATCCAAAAGATATTTTGCTAGATAATTACAGCATTTTATACAGTGTGGAAGCTTTTAGTTTCCTGATATTGATTACAATTTAAAAAAGGTTCTTCACAAAAGAAATAAGAATTATATAGAATAGTTTGATTGCATTAATGTCGAACCATTTTTCAGGGAAAGACTACAGGACTACAACTACACCTTCATTTCATTAGTTGACTACCTGTCTAAGGCTCTCCTCACACAGGGATACTGAAGTCATGTAGATACCCCCAAAGCAGAATATGCCAAAATCTGTGACCTACGTCGCAGAACAATCTGGAAGAATTTAAAGAAAAATGTAGAAAACACTATATGGTGGGAATTTTTACTGCAGACCATTACCAGTCAGCAGAGGATTCGTTGCCGAATAATGCAAAACATTCTGCTTTGGGGGTAGATAACAGAAGACTTTGTATCTTAGCAACCCAATATATGTATTTCTATGGTGCCACTTAGACAAGGATATTAGAGTATTGGCAACTAGAATACATTATCACAGTTGACTGACCACTTCACTTGCTTGTCTTCTCGCTACTCCAGTATTCCGATTGTGAAATATTTCTTTTCATTGACCAGAAATTTCTTGTGCCATAAGTGGTCAACTTACACAGGTTTCACTGTGCTATTCTTAATGATTTTTTTTCTATTGCAAACAAGTGATTCGCACATGCACAACCCATGGCTCTTGTGCCATGAAATACTATGAATACTTTGAAATACTATGATTCTGATACAATTGAACGACCAACATTAGTTGACCCAAAATTGCAAAAAAGAACCACGTCTACACGAGTTCCGGAACTATATGAAGTTCCTTCATTAGTAGCAGAAACAGTGAAAAGATTGTAAAATACTCCTTATAGCAGGAGTTACTCGCTGCTGTAGACAAAAGAGTCTAATTCAAAATGAACCGGCAGCAAGAGCAGAGGAGGAGGACAGAAAAAAGAAAAATGGCAAAGCCAATCACAAATGAGAATGTGATAGTGATGAAGAAGAAGAATTATTGTAGAAGCTGTTGCCAGATTTTTGAGAAGGGTGTTGTGCTAGTTAGGTTGTTGACTAATCTGGTTTGAGTTTTTGTTGATGTGGAATGATTCGAAAAAGTCCAAGTCAAACGGTGAGGGGCATTTTTGAATGATTTTGGCAGAAAAGTCAAATTTATGGTCAAAGAACCAGCAGTGTTGGGCTATGGATGAGCGGTTAGTTCATCCGTATCCCCGCTTGGTTGGTTACGTATCTTCTATGCTCATTTAAACTGTATTTTAGGCCACGTTTAGTTTGACCTATATATGATAATCCACATTGCCTGGAAATGCTGTAGATTCCCCAGTTGTTGAGTGGGTCAATGGGATCTTTTAGTTTAGAGAAGCTAAGTTTATTGACAGGGATTTCGAAAACCACAGAAAATTGTATTTTCGAAGGATTTTAATGATGTGTTGGCTGGTTTTTTGGGAAGAAAGGCAAAATTATCGAGTTTTTGTGTTCAGGTTTAGGCTTGGTTGCGGAAGTGTTTTTAATAAGTTTGCTGTGTAGATTATCAATGAGAGAGCTGCAGTAGCCACGATCGACTGCTATTGCTCTTAGAATATTCAGTTCAGCTACAAGTAGCGTCGGTGAGGAGCAGATATTAATGGCTCGCTTCACGTATGTGTAGAACAAGGCATACTTTTGTGCCGGAGGATGCGCAGAGAGGTTGTGGGGAGGTAGAGAAACAGCAAACGGTTTGCA
Source organism: Pholcus phalangioides (assembly GCF_987345545.1). Taxonomy (NCBI): domain Eukaryota; kingdom Metazoa; phylum Arthropoda; class Arachnida; order Araneae; family Pholcidae; genus Pholcus; species Pholcus phalangioides. The sequence continues at coordinate 34,102,335 of NW_028301600.1, read as the reverse complement.
AAAGACAGTGGTAGAGAAAGTTTGTGGCGAGTGGCCAATACATCCAGGAATGTAATTTGGTTATTGTTTTTTTCCTCTATAGTGAATTGAATACAGGGGCCAATGGAATTGAGGGTATTTAGAATATGGTCGATGTTACTGTTACGATTGAGAAGAACAAAGCAATCATCAACATATCTGACGTAAAAAGGAAAACGAATTTCACTGAAGAGTTTTGTTTCAAAATACTGCATGTAGATGTCACAAAGTACAGGAACGAGAGGGTTTCCCATGGCAAGGCCTTCAGTCATGCAATAGAATTGTTTGTTGAAAGACAATGTATTTTGGTTGAGACAGACCCAAGTAAGGTCTAACAGTTCAGAGATTTCAAATTGGGAAAAATGGAATTTGGTTAGTCTAGTCTCCAGACTTCGAAGAGCGCCTTCTACAGGGACATTCGTGAAAAGAGATTTCACAACAAAAGAGGCCATTTTTGTGTTGAAGGTATGGAGTTTCTGCGTAAATTCGACTGAATTTTTCGTAGTGTGTGTTATTGCAAGAGAGTGGGGAAAATATTGAGATGAGGTGTTTTGCAAGCTTGTACGAGGCAGTGCCGATATTTGAGACTATGGGTCGTGTGGAATGTCTGGTTTGTGGACTTTGGGCAGTGTGTAAAACCTGGCACAAAATGCCAGGTTTACCTTCAACACAAAACCTTCCATACCTTCAACACAAAACCTTCCATACCTTCAACACAAAACCTTCCATACCTTCAACACAAAACCTTCCATACCTTCAACACAAAACCTTCCATACCTTCAACACAAAACCTTCCATACCTTCAACACAAAACCTTCCATACCTTCAACACAAAACCTTCCATACCTTCAACACAAAACCTTCCATACCTTCAACACAAAACCTTCCATACCTTCAACACAAAACCTTCCATACCTTCAACACAAAAGTGGCCCCTTTCACCACTCTCTTGCAATAACACACACTACGAAAAATTCAGTAGAATTTGTACAGAAACTAAAAGGTAGTCCTCTAAAATTTTGCCACATGTCACTCAAGGAATCTCGAAATGTGCCACGGATCGTTTAAGTGTTCTGGAACTGTGTTGCAGGTTATTTAAGTGGCCTTTGAATGTGCTACGGCCTACTTTAGTGATCTGAAAATGTGCCACCGGCCACTTGAATACTCTGTAATTGTGGCATGGGTCATTTAAACAATCTGTAAATGTGCCGCTTAGTTCATTTTCACAAAATTGGGTTTGAGGGGGCAAGCCATATCACATAACCTTCATGGCCACATTTGGTCCGTGGGTCAAGGGCTTACCAAATATTGCTTAAAGGCTGGGTCGCAATTGATTTCTTACCTTTCAAATAACATTGAAATTAACATAAATTGATTATAATAACATATAATGGTATTTTCTTTCGAAATTTTAATTTTTTTAAGGAATATTTTTTACATTAAAATATTTTTTTTCCGTCTGGGGGATTCAAGCCCCCCCCCCCCATGCTCCCCTAACGCGTACATTTCTGATCCCCAATAATATGCGTTGGGAGGTAGGGGCAGTGCTGACGAAATGTTGCTGACAAGGGGGGGAGGGGGGTCAGAGTTTCACTGACAAAGGGGAAGGGGGTCAAAAATGTCTAAAAATTTGCTTACGTAATACTTGAACGGCCCCACTTATTAAAAACACTTCCGCAACCAAGCCAAAACCTGAATACAAAGACTAGATCATTTTGCCTTTCTTCCCAAAAACCAGCCAACGCATTGCTAAAATCCTTCGAAAATACAATTTTTCTGTGGTTTTCAAACCCCCTGTCAATAAACTTAGCTTCTCTAAACTAAAAGATCCCATTGACCCACTCAACAACTGGGGCATCTACAGCATTTCATGCCAATGCGGATTATCATATATAGGTCAAACTAAACGTGGCCTAAAATACGGTTTAAATGAACATAGAAGATATGTAACTAACCGCTCATCTATAGCCCAACACTGCTGGTCGTTTGACCATAAATTTGACTTCTCTTCTGCCAAAATCATTCAAAAATGCCCCTCACCGTCTGACTTGACTTCTTCGAATAATTCCACATCAACAAAATCTCAAACCAGTTAGTCAACGACCTAACTAGCACAACACCCTTCTCAAAAATCTGACAACAGTTTCTACAATAATTATTCTTCTCCATCACTATCACGTTCTCGATTGCGATTGGCTTTGCCATTTTTCTTTTTTCTGTCCTCCTCCTCTGCTCTTGCTGCCGGTTCATTTTGAATTAGACTCTTTTGTCTACAGCAGCGAGTAACTCCTGCTATAAGGAGTATTTTACAATCTTTTCACCATTTCTGTTACTGATGAAGGAACTTCATATAGTTTCGAAAAGCGTATAGCCGTGGTTCCTTTTTGCAATTTTGGGTCAACTAATGTCGGTCGTTCAATTGTATTATCTAACCCAAAAGGTAATTCATTTCTACTATGATTCTGATTTCAAGCATCTTTAAAAAAAAAAATTCGAAATCTCCATTATGCTCTTCCAAAATAAATTTTCAATTCTAAATCATTCCATTGTAGCATAAGACCAATTACCAAATCACTTAACCTTTCTAAAAAGGGTTGATAACACCTAATTTATTCTTATAGTCAAGTGGTATTTGATTAAAGAGCATAAGAACAATGTAGCATGTTAAATTTGGTTCTGGACTGTAGATATTGATCCTATTAACTTCAATCAAGAATACACCATAAATAAATGACCTGAGAAAGGAAAAAAATTCCACAAAAATATTGCATATTCCTATATGGTGTACAGGTATCCCTCTCTTTACATGGTTTTGCTATAACACGATGTTTAAAGTTTATTTTATGAATTCCAACCTGCAAAATTTGGCTTGGAGTTGAACTTTAATCCTGGAAATGGACTTGCAAATTGAAGATATATATATAACATATTTAAATCCTTTGATGACAAAATGTGTTGGATTTGATGATGTAGCTGAGACAAATATGTGAGGAATTCTTAGATACAAGTCACCAAATCTCACTGATGAACAACATTTAGTAACACATTGACAATGCCATGAGAAAATTAATTGAAAAAAGAGGTTGGGATGAAACTAGAAATTTCATATTTGTGAGAATTATGGCTGAGAATTATCTATGGCGTTGTGCTACTTAAGTTTTTATAAGGAGATGAGAAATGCTGTTTGTCAGTCAAATCTCGACTGTTTCATTAAAAAGAGTTATCAGCTTATCATACCAGGCTCTTCAGGAAACAAAACATCCACACTCACTAGAATCAATCGGGCGTACTGAAGACAAAAATAATTTTATTCATTCATATTGCCTAAATTCACATGATTTATTCATAAGTTTGAATAATTAATTCATTAAAAAAAGGTTCCTTTGCTGTTGGGTTCATTTTTTCTTCTAATCCTTCTGAAGAAAACCAACATCTTTCTCATGTTAAATTCAACTCACTTTGCATGATTTCATCTTACACGACTATTTGGTAGACTACTAAAGCGAGGGACACCTGTACATAGTTTCTTTTTAAAGGAAATCAGACATTTTTTTCCACTTTTTTATTGTACTTTTATTTAATATTCCCTCTAAGCTATGCACATGCATAGCTGCTTCGATTGCAGCTTGATTGTCCCGGGGCCCATGATGCTCTTAAGATGGCCCTGCCTACAGCATTATGTGCATTCGTCCAATCGTTCTTTTTTTTTTCTAATTCTTCATACTCATTGGAAAGTTGTTTGCAGTAATTCTGCTTCCGAACTGTTGCATTCATATTTTCCCTGTAGTGTAACATCAAGTACATTGATAGATATTCTTAACTAAATAGTAACAATAACTTTAGTAGTCAACTATAATAATCAATTACAACTCTTTTGATAGCTGAATAATTTTAAGTCACGATACAGATTTACTCCGCTTATGACTTTCAAAGGTGAAGAGAGTAAATAAGTGTGAGGTCAAGTCAAAGAGAAAACAAAACCATCTCTTCTCATCCGAAAGGGACCTTTAAGGTAGGAAGACTAAATGCAAGTGTTCCTTCAATGGAATAAGACATTCAGTTGATTTAGGTAAATTCCAGATCAGAAAAAAATGGTTTTAAAAAAAGGGGAGAGCTTCATAGAGATGGCATGATTATCTGATGATTTTAAAATTTTCAAAAAAAATGATGTGTTGTGCTAATTAATATAATTTTTTATGGAATAAATTTCTATACTTCCAGGGGTGGGAACTCTGCACCAATTGCGCTGCACTGCGCCAAAATTAACATCTTACGCCATCCTGCTCCAATAGTGCATTTTCGTATTTTTCTGTGCCAAATAGCCAAAATAGCGAATTTGGCTTCAGTATGCCCGGAATTTTGGAAAGGATGCCAAAAAATGTTTGTTTCTGCTTGCGACGAAATGATTCTTTTCAAGAAGAGAGTGTTTTATTCCTCTGTACTTAAACTATCTCCTTTTTAAACTGTCAGGCTTTCCATCGCGAAATCCCGATAATATCTGCGATCGTGAAACAGAAAATGGTTTGCAATAGTCTTTCAGGTTTAAAGCGCAAATGTGAGTCAGTTTCTGTTTTCAAAAATATATATATAAAGTCACCACTGGAAGCAGCAGAAATTACTGTAGTCGATCGTCATTGCAGTCAAATCCTGATGTTTCACGAAACATCAGGAGTATAAGAGCATGTTCACCAAATTACGAATGCTAATTTAGAGACTAATAACGAGCCGAATAACCAGCGTTAAATCGCCAATGTTGCCAAATTACGAATGTTAAATCACCAATATCACCAAATAACAAGTGTCAAGTTGCCAATCTTACCAAATAATGAGTGCTGAATCGCCAAACATTGTGTTGATTCTTCTCAAATTCTCTCCCATTCTGCAACAATTTCTTTCCGAGTATAAAAAAATTGAAAACTTATAAAAAACATTTTTAGACCATTTGAACTGCTGCTGTTCCAGACGGCAAATAGTGCCCTAAGTCAGCAAAAATCATCTTAAATAGACTGGTGTGAAAAATGTTATGACAGCCGCTCTTTCAATCAAGGTGTCAAAAGCCTGAAACACCAAAAACAAGCTGATAAAAATATGTTTGATAACAAAAGACAGTGCAGTTGTTTTATTTTGAAAAGGGGTGAAGGTTAATGAAAATATTCTTGTAAGTTAATTTCGCTGCTCCCAATTTATAAATATCTGCTCCAAAACTGCTTAATATCTTATATTTTGTTGCTCCAATACTGCTCAGAATCCTGAATTTTGCTGCTCTAAAACTGCTCCGAAATGGACTTTGTCACTTGTCACCCCTGTACTTCTATAACCATTCTTTTTGAAAATTTATTGGAATGCACAATGAAATCGTGATAAAACAGTGCTGTGACCAAGAAAAATTATCATTGTAGAGGGATTATCGTTGTATTAAGTGGCAATATTATTATCACGTGCCACCAAATTTTTACTGTTGCTGACATATTTTCTTAGTCAGTGTCACTAGTACCAAACCAAAACACTAAACCCAATCTTTGCCTTTTGCTGGACTGCAGAATACTGCTGTTGAGTGGGGAGGGTGGAAAACTATGGCAACCCACTTTATTGGTGTAATGAGCTATGTTTGAAAAGGAAAACTTACAAAAGATTGTGCTTGATATAATCATAATTCCAAAATAAGGACACATACTGTACTATCACTCAAGGGTCAATTCACATGAATCTATATTCTCAAATCAATATCTTATGTAGTTGCATTAAAATATTAAATCATTATACTATAAAAGGTTCACATTTCTGGACAGAATTCTAACATAATTAATATGTATAAAATATATATACACACATTTTTGAATTTAAAAAAAAAAAACTTCCAGGGAAAACAACACAAAAATGAAGCTCTGAAATTTTCCAAAATTCTTGACAATGTTTGAGAAGGAAAATTTACAATTAATAAAATGTGTACTAGTAGAGAGAAAATATGCTCTTAGTGTTCATTCTCTGCAAGAAATTGTTATTCATCAGTTGATTAATCAGTTAGATTTATTGCTTCTTTTAAACTATTTTACCTCATCACACTTTTGTGTACTTGACAGAAAGTAGCTGCATTGACAACCTCATTTACACTTTTGATGAACAGATGAAGAGGTTAAAAATATATTGAAGGCAATTTTTTTGAGTGAGATGTAAAAAAAAAAAATATTGTAGCGTTTTTCGATTTTCTTTACGATCTCTTACGTATATTTCGCATAGTAATGTATTTTACATTATTCTAATTTCCTGTTAACGTTTTTCATTTTCCTATTTTTAATTATTATTATTATCTAGCTTTAGCAATAGTGTTAGTATGCCTCGGCTAGTGTTGTGTAGAGCTTGCGACGGGAGGTTTCCCTGGTCTAGGGGTATAGTAGCTGATAGTTTCAATTGTAAAGGGTGCGTGGATAGGAAAAGGCTGGAACTTGAGGTCGAAGCTTTACAGGAAAAAGTTAGGGTACTAGAGGGCCCGGTTATAACGGAGCCTCTGGTCATCGAGCCACCTGTTGATGAAGAAGCAATCTCCACGAACAATGACAGTTTAGAGGGCGAATGGGTGGTGGTGGATGAGGTAGAGGGGGATAGTGATAGGGGTTTAATCATCAGCGATTCTATGGTTAGGGAACTTGGGAACCGAATGTGTAGGGATTTTCGGTGTTTCGAGCGCTGTTGTCTTCCTGGGGGGAAGATTGGCAACGTTCAAGACGTTTTTCATCGCCGAAAGTTGCCCTTGCGGGTGATTCTGTGGGTGGGAACGAATGAGGTAGGAGCGAATATTAGTGAGTCCCTGTCAGAGTACCGGGATTTACTATTATCCGCTAGGGAGGGGGGGGGGGTTCAGATGTGGCAGTGATTCCAGTGCTGCCAAGGGGTAGTAGGGGTATAGGAATAGGATCCACCAATTCAATATAGGCCTGAAGGACATTTGCTCCTCACTAGGGGTCACAGGATTTATTATTATCCGCTAGGGAGGGGGGGGGGTTCAGATGTGGCAGTGATTCCAGTGCTGCCAAGGGGTAGTAGGGGTATAGGAATAGGATCCACCAATTCAATATAGGCCTGAAGGACATTTGCTCCTCACTTGGGGTCACGTTCTTGGAGCTTCCCACATTTACCGATAGGTGGCTTCGTTCGGATGGGATCCATCTAAATAAGGGGGGGGGGTCTGGGAGGTTTACGATAGTAAACCTCCGATAGTTAGGTCAGGTTTTTTACTCCCAGACCACGTAGTCGGGAATGCGGGTTAGTTAATGATAATCACAACAGTACTGACGGGGAATTACCCACCTCTGACTTGAATGGCTTCTCGATTAACACTAAATCACCGGGCAAATTAAAATGTTAGATAATAAATGCCAGGAGCTTGGGTAATAAGAAAGATTTTTTAGAAATTATGATAGTTGTGGAGGGCTTGGATCTTATAGCCATTACAGAATCTTGGGCAAACGATGGGGATGAATCTTTCTTACACATCTCCGGATACGATACTTTTTTGAGAAATAGATCTGATAGGAAAGGGGGTGGAGTGTTGATATACGTGAAATCATGTTTGAAGGCTAGAGAGTGTAACGTGCAGAGAAGTGATATTGAAACCATATGGGTTGAACTTGAGAACAAAAGACGTCATAAGCTTATTGTTGGGGTTTGTTACAATCCACCGAATAGGGATCAAAACTACATCGCCAAAATGCATGATGAAATTTCCTACATGTGTAAGCGAAAGAAGGTTCTCATACTAGGGGATTTCAATTACCCGGGTATTGATTGGGAGAACCTTTCATCTGGAAATCAGTATGAAAGAGACTTTCTTAAGTTGGTGCTCGAAAATTTTTTGTATCAGCATGTATCAGAAGCCACTAGGGGTACTGCTATTTTGGATTTAGTTCTTACTAGTTCTGAGGATCTAGTTGAACATGTTTCGGTGGGGGAAGAGTTTTCTTCCAGTGATCATCGTATCGTCAGATTTCACTGTAACTTTTCCTCGGGTAAGGTTGATAACAAAAGACTGGTTCCTTGTTTTCGGAGAACTAACTTTGATGTTTTGCGAAGAAGGTTAGCGGAAGTTTTCAAAGACCGGTTGGAATCAGTAGGGGTGGTAAGTCAATGGGAAGAATTTAGTATGAAGCTGTCCTCTGTTTTGCACGACGTCATACCCTTTGTTCGAAAAAAGCGTGTTTGTACATCACACCCTCTATGGTTCACGGATAGCGTGCGGAACCTTTATCTTGAAAAGAAAAGAGCATTCAGAGAGTATAAAAGTGGACGAGGTGACCTATCATTGTTTACTGATAAAAGAAGACTGTTGAAGAAAGCGATAAGGGATAGTAAAAAGCAAGTTGAATCTAGGTTGGCAGATAACATTGGCTCTGACCCAAAATCATTTTTTCGATACGTCAATAATGGATGTAAGGGGACAGTTGGCCCCCTCTCAATAGGAGGCTCAAAAGTAGAGAGCAATGTAGGCATGTGTAGTGCTTTCAATGACTTTTTCGCGTCGGTTTTTAATGGAGATAATGATATTCGATATACGGGTGTTGCATGGGGTAATAAAACCTTCAACGATATTCAAGTAGAAGACGTGGAGGTCCTAAATCTTCTAAGAAATGTATGTGCAAGCAAAGCACCAGATGATATCTATCCCAGGGTCCTCAGGGAATGTGCCAATGAATTGTTGGGGCAGTCGCACAGATATACAGGAGTAGTGTTGCTGAGGGTATCGTCCCAAGAGATTGGAAACTTGCTAATGTTGTTCCGATATTTAAGAAGGGTAGTAGAGAAGCTGTGTCCAATTATCGTCCAGTGAGTTTGACGAGCTCCCTCTCGAAAATTTTGGAAATTATCATCAAAAGGCAGTTTGTGAAGTGGATAGACGAGAATAATGTATTGTCGGATAATCAGCATGGGTTCAGGAAGGGAAAGTCATGTGTAACTAACCTCCTTTGCTTCTATGATCACGTGACTAAGGCTTTGGGTAAGAGCAAAAATGTAGACGTTGTTTACCTTGATTTCCAGAAGGCATTCGATCAGGTCCAACATGGTAAACTCTTGAAGCATTTACACGAGATTAGAATTGGGGGCAACTTGCTGAATTGGATAGAATCATGGTTAAGAGATAGGTCACAACGAGTTATGGTGAACGGGGAATTCTCTGGTTGGACAGACGTCACAAGTGGAGTTCCTCAGGGAAGTGTCCTTGGGTCCTTGGCCCCATACTTTTTTCACTTTTTATAGATAAACTCGATCAGGGTATCGATTGGGATTACTAGCAAATTCGCAGATGATGTGAAGCTAATGGGGGTAATCGGGAATGAAAGCGATAGGGCGTTGCTCCAGACCAACTTAAACAGGATTGCAGCATGGGCAAATGAATGGAGCATGACGTTTAGCGTTGATAAGTGCATGGTCGCTCATTTTGGTTCGAACAATCCACGATTCTCTTACGAGTTGAATGGTGTCACTATCCCGGATGCAACTAGGGTCACCGATTTGGGAATTCTCATGGACGAGCGACTTAGGTTTTCTGAACATTGTTCAGCGGTGGTCAAAAAAGCGAATAGAATGCTTGGTCTCATTTTCAAAAAGGTCTCTTCACGTTCTCCTAAAGTCATTCTTCCGCTTTTTCGAGGCTTAGTTCGTCCTGGACTGGAGTATGCTGTAAGGTTTTGGAGACCATGCCTACAGAGGGACTTAGACTTGGTTGAAGGGGTGCAGAGAAGAGCTATGCGTGTCCTTATTGGCACACAGGGCTTGAGTTATGAAGAGAGACTTCATTTTTTGAATATGATTACATTGGATGAACGCAGGTGTCGACGAGATATGATCGAAGTGTTCAAAATTTTCACTGGGATGGACCATGAACTTTTATTACACCGCCAATCGACTGCTTTTACAAGAGGACACCAGTATCGATTGGTGAGGGACAATGCAAGGTTATGGTGTCGCAGGGAATTTTTCTCTAATAGGGTTGTTAATAAATGGAATAGCTTACCCCCGGAGGTAGTAAGTTGTAACACAATTGACACGTTTAAAAAGAAATACGATAAACATGTTGGGGTAAATCGAGAAGCTATCCATTCTTAGAATAAGACAACCATAAGTATTCTTTATGGGCGTTGTATAATATTTTATCATGTGTATATATTGTTTATAATTTGTGTTAATTGCATTTTTAATTGGGTTGCTGTATTTTTTAAATATATGACATCCATATTTTTATGGGCATCTTTTTATCAGCCACCTCATTGGGCATTTTGCCTGTTGTGGCATTGTATTTATATTTCTATTTGTATTTAAAAAATATTGCTGTTGGGGATTTATCAAAGTAAAGGAGATATTGTTATATAGAGAAGCGTTTAACTTTACACTCTAGGCAATTCCAAAAAAAATATTTGAAAAAATTTCATTGTAAAGGAATTTATTGTTATATTGTGTATTATTGTAGTAAGGTTTCACTATATTCCTGGATTTGCCCCATAAGCCTTTTTTTCTAATTGCCTGTAAGGGAAAAATTCAGAAAGTTCCATAGAAAAAGCTAAGATCTTGAAGTTATATATCAGGTCTTCATATCAAGAAATAGGAGACCCTAGAAATGGCTTATGAAAATTTGCTATGCTTAAATGAACTTGCATGTGCACTTGCAAATTACTTTGTATATATATTTTTAAACCCCAGGGTGGATACTATTGACCACCCAATAATCACACATGTGATTCCTTGTGAAAAACTAATATGGGGAAAAGTGTTTTTATAGTTCTTTGATTTGATCCATAATTAATGAAAAAATCAAAAAATGCCCTAAAAAACTAAAAATCAACTCTTTAAAAATTGATTACATCACTTCATAATCCTGCCAAATTCACCACACGTACACCAAACGTACAACTTGGTGCTTTTGAAGTCAGATAACAATGGTATGACTAAAGAGGAATTGAAAGGGCAAAAAGTTTTTTTTCCTTGTGTGTGTGTGTGCACTTTACAAATTTTTATGCAATCATTGCACCCAAAAATAAAAGTGTTTTAGCTTTGATCACAACTGTGCGAAACGTCTGTGTTCATTTGATTTGTTGCATTTAAATGAATAAAGTATCACTAACAATTTTGAGATGTTCTAACTTAGAGGTTTCTGAATATATTTACATGTTGCATCTATTCCCCTTCCCAAGGATGGGGCTGATGGAGCTCTATCCCTAAGGTCCGAGACAACTATAATTTTTTTGTTTTTTCATGCTATAAATTCAAGGGTCCATGAAAAGTCTGACTTGTAGGCCCGCCAAAGATCCCAGTCTGGGGGCCCTAGATATAGGGGGCCATGGTTGTACCACAGCTTTTGATTGTAATTCTGCAACACAGTTTGATTAACACAAGCTTGTTGAATGAAATCTATCACAGTTACAAATTGCCATGATGAAGTCTTAACAAATATAGTTTAAAAATTTTACAGCATCTCATTTATGTTATGAGTGTATATATGAAAGAATATTCTCAAAACATATTTAGAAAAAAACAGCAAAGAGATGACTTTCATTTTGAAAATTGAGACCTAAGGGGAAAGGACATGATTTTTCAGAAAAAATTAAGAAACGGAATATAAGAGCATCTCAAAGGGGCAGCAATATTAGTTGTGCCGGTTGTGGTGAGAGCCTAAAGTCTGTCTCAGCTAAGAGGGGCTCAGAGCAACCGCCCCCTTATAAATACACCCTCAAATAAAACAATGTGAAAAAATTACCAAGTTCTGCATGAATCATACAGGCTGAAATAAATTTTGAAGTTGTCAGGATATTTTTTTTTATAAAGGTAAAGTAAATTTATTAATATTTCAGCACGGTAAAAATTAACTGCAATCACAAGCAAATGAAAAATCTTTATTGTAACATGTAGAAATAGGTATGAAAATTTGACTCGATAAATAATTAATAGAAAAATCAAAACCAATGATTATTTTTTATATGTTAATTCATAAAGTAATTAGTAGGACAGTAATTATTTTTAATATGTTAATTCATAAAGTAATTAGTAGGACTAAGATTTTTATAACCTAAAATGCTTGAAAATGCTGTATAAAAAATGCATTTATGCCCTAAAAAAACTGAAAATATGCTCTATGAAACAAAAATTACCTAAAAAAATTTTCCTCTTCTATTTTTGGTAAAGTTAATTTTGGCAAAATCATGTACAAATGAGGAATACTCTAATGAAATTAAAAATATTTGAAATAATCAGTTGTAGCTTGAACTGAAATTCTTTGATTTACCAATTGCCAAATGTGTAGGCCTCTCATAGACTCAGTATAACACAGTTTTTTATTATTACAGTAAAACCTTGATAAGTCGTCACCTCAAGTTATCAAAAAATTATGACGGCTTAAGCGGAGTTCCGTCCGATTTAATGTGCAATGTTATGAAACTCGTATAAATTTAAAGTAATATGACATTTATTAAAGTATGAATCAAAATAACAATATTAATAAAATTTATAGATTACGAAAGAAAAAAAAAGATAAAAAATTGCTATTATTTTATCTCTTATTACTTAAATTATTGTGGTGAAATGTACTGTACACTTTGATTTATACTAGTAATTTTTAATTTAGACTAACAGAGCAACTGTTTGAATAATTAGCTTTTCTTCATAACAGAAAACTCTATTGCACATTAATTTTACATATACATCAAATTTAATTTTAGTGTTTTAATTCTTCATCAGTAGTTCATGATGCAAATACAAAGTAATCTCGAACACTTTTGACTTGATGGAGGGGCCCTGGGCTGTGAAAAGTAAACTGAAGACCTCAAATTGGGAAAGTATGTCAAATTTTTTTCAACAAAGATATTTTGCTTAAATTTCAAGTCCTAAATTATAGTAGAGTCCATGCTTTCTATGATTATTTATTATCCGTGCCCGTTTCACTTTGACTTTAACTTGATTAATTTGATTCTTTGATTTATGTAATTTTTGATTACCTTTATGCAATCTTTGACATATCAATAAATTTTGGTTTTGCCAGAGATGCCCTGCCCCCCCCCCCCGATATACAAAATACTAAATTGTAGAACTAAAATGTCATTTAATTTGGCAATGCTAACTTGTACATGAAGCTTAAGAAACTCCTATAACTTATCCTTGGTCAAACTTAGTTATTCTCCCTTCTGCACTATGATATGGTATATTTATTAGCATTTATAATGCAATGGTTTTCCAATTGAAGATGTATTTAATTTTAAATGTGCAAAACAAATGCTTTGGGTATCAAGTCCTGTCAGCTCTGCTTTGGTTGAAAATACTCTTTAAAACTTTGTGAACACCCTGAGCTCTAAGAAATTTAATGAAAATAAATTAGTTTAATTAGTGCATTAAAGAATAAATAAGTATATTAACAGATTCTGTGTGAGAATTTTTGCATGGAATAAAATTTTAGGCAGATCACAGATCAGAAAATTTAAAATATCAAAATAGATTCTCCTTAATTATAATTCCAAATATAAAACCCTTTAATCTATACATAAAAGTATTTTTTATTTAGCATATCTCTCAGGTTAAAAACTATTTGACAACATTGACAATAAGTTTTTTTACTGTTTTAATACTGATTTATAGTTTCTGAAGTCTAACTCTGTGATGCCCCATAACATACATATTTTGAATAAGCGGCTCTATTCCACTTAGCAAATTGAACATAGGTAATCAGTGAATTAGATAAAATGAACTACAAAACTATATTTTATATGTTCAAGAGACTTATGTTGAAAAATTCAAAATTGCAAATTATAATCAATATTTTGCTTTAATTATTGTAATAAATTAATGTTTAAAAATAAAACATAGTAATATACAAAAAAGTAAGTTTTTCATTATGTTATATACCTATTGTGTTCAAAACATTATCGAAAAGCATTCATTTAGGTTTTTGACAGTTTAAACCTGTTTTTGACGCTTGTCATGTCAAAAACCCAACCCTGCTTATCAGGGTGACGACTTAACAAGGTTTTACTGTATTTTTGTTTCTGTAGCAAAATGAGTTTTTCGTATACCAGTATGGGATGGTTGCGTGTGTTACAATTCGAGACAAACATGTTAATTAGGCAAATATGTTTTGAACACAAAACATTCAACGTCAAAAATCCTATCAAGGAAAAGTAAACCAATAATGATTAACATATTTTTGTTCACGTATTATATAAGATTTCAATCAAATTTCAGTTCTTTTTAAATATACAGAAATAATTTTTATAACAATCTATTTTTAAAGTACTTATATTAATAAAAAATGGGCATGTGTGCTTTTAAATTGTGTTTCTCTCATTTTGCTTAATCGTATCATTTTCCAAGCTAGTACGAATATAACGAAATTCATGTGTAATGAACAAATTCACTGTTTTTTTTTTTTTATTAGTAAATGGGTCTGACTGTACAAAATATTTTCTACATTTTTTTTGACTTTGTGACGAAGTTCAACTGTATTCCATCTTGTTTTTCTGTATTGATATGTTAATACCTATAGGCAAATAACCTACTGAATTCTTGCTTCCAAATTCAAAGACAGGTGACAGCACTTCTTGAACATATAACAACATAAATCATATATTAATGTACTGCTATGTTATCCTTGAGGGGGAAGAGGATGGGAAGGAGGACTTTAGAGATCACCAGAAAACTTTAAGGACAAGACTAGTGTGTGCAACAGGTCTTTTTTATAAAATTTTCTCTTTAGTTTGAAGAGGGGGGAATCACTAGTATACGAATGTACAGATGTTCTGAACACAGAAATCCTTTTTTTTTTATCTTGTCCTTTCTCACACAGAACACAGAAATCCTTTTTTTTTTATCTTGTCCTTTCTCACACAGAACACAGAAATCCTTTTTTTTTTATCTTGTCCTTTTCTTTTTTTCTTGTCCTTTTTTATCTTGTCTTTCAGTAGAAGATGAGATGACAAGGAAAAAAATTGCTTCAAATTGAAAACGCAGAAATATGTGAAATAATGCCTTAAAATCATTAAAATATGCTCTATTATGTAAAAATAGTGAAATATGTAAAAAAATGAAAAATATGCACCGTCAGAAATCCTAGTCCTAATAATTAGTTTGATTAAAAGTTTCCAATTTAATTGTTATTATTTTACTGTTTCCACCAGTCACCTTCGTCAAGTTACCATTTTTACATTCTTCAATGAAGCTTTTTATACGTAATAGCTTCAATGAAATTTTTAAATTGCTCCAAAAATAATGCTCTGTTTTATTGATCAGCATGCAATCCGATTAAAATGACAGCATAAAAAAATTATCGTGCAGTAAACACTGCACTGCATGCACTTTTCCCTAAAAAAATTTGACTTTGCAGTAAAGGAGAGCAAATTATCACATTTTAGCAAAATAGTGTTAATTTTTTGGGAAAACAATGTCAAATAGATCATCTCATTTGGCTAACACTTTAAAAATCTAATGATAAATTTGACAACATAGTGGACAAGTTTATTACATAATAACAAAGTTAACATTATACGGTTCACAAAGCAAAAAGCATCAATTGTGAAAGACAATCTAACTTGGCTTTTAATGGATGTAATATATTAGTTCATTTTCAAGAAGCTGCAATTGTCTTGTGGGGATGAAAATTTACTTTGTTCTGTGTTTGGTGTGTAACTGACCATTGCAAAAATAAGACGTCACAGAAATTCAAAACTTTATAACTCCATGTGTGGTTCGAATCTATCAAAAGAACACACTTGGCAAAGATGGCGTCGTGAAGGAAATGAAGGGACTGCCAAGGGACCCATTGGAGAGGAAGGCATTGTGGAGAGACTCAAAAGAAGAGGTAGCAAGAGCATGTGTTTTTGATATGTTGTCATCCGTTTCTAAATTTTCCTTAAATTTTACCGATATATAATCAAGAAAATATGTATATAAACGTTTAATTATACAGGCCACAAAGTGATGGATTTTATTTGAGAACCATGAACTTTATTGGCACAGTTAGTTGGATTAAAATCCATTGGGAAATTCTTGGCAGGATAGAGCATAGTCATTGTGAAGGGTCGATGGTACAAGACCATTAGAGAGAAAATGGCCGTCCCCAGTTCTCCCTCGAATGGACACTAGGGCACCATCCTGATGCTATTGCGGTATTGTTCTTAGCCCTGAGAAAAGAGGAGAGAAACTTGAGATGTCGTTCCTGTGGGGAAGAGAAAAAGTGGCACCACCCCGGTTCTGTTGTAGTAAGCTGGTTTCGTGGGACATTTGCAGTTTCTTGTCTGGTGGGTGGGAGTCACCTTGACTCCAGTTGAAAGAGAAAAAAGGTAGAGGATGGCATATTCAATGAAAAGGTCTTCCGTAGATAAAATCAAAGAAGATTTGAAGATAGCATATTTGATCAGAGGGTCCTCCTTGGATGAAATCAAAGAAAATTTGAAGGTGCTAGCTATTTGTGATTTGGATATCGAGTTATGGCCAGAATTTGAAATCTTTCAGATTCGCTAAAGTTATCGAGGAGAAAATAGGGGAAAAGGGATACGATGAAGGAATATGTGGAGAAATGATGAATCGAATTGCCAGCACAAGAAAAGAAAAAACAGAACAGGATGAATGGGATAGTGAAGAAGTGCTGAAATAGAACATGAGTTGGAATTAGTATGGATTATAAAGCTGAGGTGAGAAGAAATGACAGCAATCATGCTGGGAACTTGGGAACACCGATCAGAGAATTTTCTAATATGATGTAGAAGTCGAAGATGGAAGCTATTGCCAAAGGGAAATCAAAAGTGACTTGTTATGCTCGCAGATAGATTTTCAGAAAATCTATAAATGAGGATGCTGGAATCATATTGAAATCATTTGCAATGCTTCCAGATGTGAATAGTGTGAAATCCGGTTCAAAGAAGACAACACATTCTGAGGCCATGAGTGCTGCAAATAGTTGCAATCAGGTGAGTGTACATGCCATCCCCATATAGCTGTGGTCAAGTCCTTATCGAGTGCAAATTTTGTTGACATGGACTGTACCAATAAGTATCATCATCACCATAGGCGGAGATAGACTTGGAAGTCTGGGGGGCACGATGATGATGATGTCAATTCGTATATACATATATATATTAGATCAATCGACTCCACCTTTGATGCTGGGAAGGCAATGCCCCCCCCCCCACCCCACCCCAGTATCTCCGCCCATTATCATCACTCAAAGATTATTGGTTGAGCTTCTCCCAAATAGGGCATGTGAGGTTTAAATCCAGATTTGAAACACCTGAATATGATGTGAAGGAAATAAAGAGACCCAATAAAGAGGAAGGCATGGAAGACTCGGAGGAAGAGGTAGTGAGAGCATGTGTGTTTCTGATGTTATCTGTTTCTAAATTTTCCTTAAATGTTGCCCATATGTAATCAATAAAATGTGTATATAAATGTTTAATTTTACGCAGGCCACGAAGTGATGAATTTTATTTGAGAACCGTGTGAACTTTACATTCCCTAAATATTCGTCTGATCCCAAAACAGAAAACACTTTCCTTTATTAGTTTTTCACAAGGAATCGTGTGTGGTTATTGGGTGGTCAATAGTATCCACCCTGTATATAAGGAATCCATCTATCAAAACATGTAGTCTTCATTATTTCATTATAAACTAGGCAGAAATACCTGCCATTGCCCAGGAAAAATATTAAATGCACCAAGTATGGCAGCTATAGTTTTATCTGCATATATCAACCTCATTCAGTGTTCAGATGAATAAAACAACAATCTTAGACTCAAGTTAATTGTGAGAGAAACAATTGTGTGGGGCTAGCCAATGCAAGGGAGAAGGTGGGAAACATCACTCTCTTAAAAACACCCATGGAAATACCCCCACCCCTTATTCATATAACACCTACTTTTACATAGAAATTCTGTCTTCAAAACCGATTTTTATTTTCTCACTAGTGAGAGGAAATGCCTTTCCTTTCCTTCCTTACTGAATAGGGAAGCAATGGTTTTGATGATTAGTTTTTGAAAAACTTGAAGCCTAATTCTTTGATTCATATCCTCCTGTTTTGTATAAATGAAAAAAAAATTGAAGATTTGTATTGAGAACACATGCATGAAGTAAAAATCCACATTTTATTCACACACATTACTATTTTTATTTTTAATGTCTGACCCAATAATGGAGGAAGATGAGATTGCTCAACATCATAGATGCGAAATGTCACTATTGGACTATATATGTAGCAGCCATGGGCAAACTGCAAAGGAATTTTTCTCTTCTAATTATCTTTAGTTGCACTGTCATTCGGAATCGCAAAATAAATTGTAGGTCCCGGTCTAATTAGTCCTCGTGTGCAGTAAATGACTGTGGTGCGACCAAAATGATCAAATGATCTTTAGTTGTGTCTGTTCACTACCCCATTATGAAAATAAGCCTAATCTACAGGGTGATTCATAAAAGAGATATGGGAAAAACTTAAAGAGGTGATAATACACACCAATACAAACAATTGTTATCAAAGAATGCATGGTCTAACATGAAACGCAAATGCCTTGCACGTTTCGAAACGGCTGCTCTGCAAACTTTAAAATGGGGAGAAAAAGAACATCATGCATGCAAATGTAACCTAGGGAAGAAGAAGAAACCTTATGTGAATCTGCGTCACAGTGAATAAAAGGCGTGGACGCCTGCCCTGTGAAGTTATTCCAGCATGCAACTGTTCTAACAGTTGTAACGCATGGGATAATGGCACACTTTAGCAATACTGAAAAAGCAGACACGCATGAATGAAATGCATGTCTGCTTTTTCAGTATCACTAAAGTGCACCATTATCCCATATGTTAGAACAGTTACACGCTAGAATAACTTTACAGGGCTGTCATCAGCGCGTTTTATTTACTGTGACACCGATTTGCATACGGTTTCTCCTTCCCTAGGTTACATTTGCATGCATGGTGTTCTTTTTCTCCCGATAAATTTCAACAGGAATGCCATTTTAATGTTTGCGGAGCGGCCATTTCAAAACATGCTAGCGCATTTGCGTTTCATGTTAGGCCATGCATTCTTCGACAATTGTTTGTATTGGAGTGTACTGTCATCTCTTAAAGTTTTCCCATCTTTTCTGAATCACCCTCTATAATTACAAAAGCTAAGAGCATTTTCTATTAAATAATAAAAATTTTATTTATAATCATTGTTAGAGTCCTTATGTGTCCCAAAAGTTTATGGAACCTAATGAATATATGCAAATTTGAAACTTGTAATTGTGATGTAAGGCTTGAAACCTTTAAATACGTCAAGTTGGAATAAAATGACAGTCTGGACAACTTCTCTTGTTGCCATGCCCGAGTGGCATGGTGGTAAGATGCTCATCTACCACCGTGAAGGTTGTTGTCAGTGTCCCGGGTTCGAACTCGAGGCGACCACCGATAGACAGCGCCTTCACTTCCAACTCATCTCACTAATGGCAGTAAATTGCAATATAGCGATATGGCCAGAGTTGGTGTTTGGTGAAGTAGTAGTCTTCTTGTTGCCAGATAAGCCTAAGTTGAAGAAATTTCATAAGCTCTACCTTGTTGCAAAAGCATAATTTATTGTGCTTTAGCCAGAAAGAGGCCTTACTATCTGAAAGCATGTTCAGGAAGACCTTGATGTACGACTTCAAATGATAATAGATTGATAAAGAGAATGGTGTCTTCCCAGGTAATGTCGATTTGTGGAATTGCTTAAACTTCTGGTTTGAATGCATTAAAAAATACAATTGTAAGAGGTATCAAAGAAACTGGTTGTATATGGTTTATAGTATAATGGCCTGCCAACAGCCCTTCTCAAAGCACCATGTAAGTAAGAGGATGGAGTGGGGGCTTGAAACCACATAGCTTGTAGAGACAAATGGATCAATGTTATTTTCAGTGACGAAAAGAAATGGAACTAATATGGTCTTGATGGTTATACAATGTATTGGGGCATGGTTTACAAAAAAAAAGCCTCTGGTACTTTAGCAGATATTAAGGTGTAGGTTCTGTGCGTTCAGTGGACACTTTTGGCATTCCTAGATGGGAGACAGGACTCACAGAAATAAAGATGCTGGCAGTTTATGCCGATATGAATCAACTTGATTTGATGATCACATGATTTAAATCACTTGATTTTTTTTAAATCATTGATTTAAATCACAAAATTTTAATTTCATTTTTTCTTTGTATTAATTTTGGTGATATTGAAGTAAAAGTAACCTAGTATGGCATGCATGGTTATTGAAATGTGGTAAAGTTCTTCATTAAAAGAAATATAGAAAATCTAATAAATATGGACTTGATCCTTATCACTAGATACAGTGCAGAAAGATAGCTATTCTATTTCTAGATTTTGTGCATGAAAAAAAATTGCAGAAAAATATAGGGAGCTAAACTTAGATATAACTGCACTAAGTATTTGCAATGCATTGGGGACACTATATAGGGTTCTCCTGATAAAAAACAAAAAAAAAATTTTTGTATAAAGTCTTGAATTCTATGTCCTAATTACTGATTAAAAATAATAATAGAGCTGTTGTACCAACATAAATACTGCTGGACTTGAAATTTTAATACTGAAAAGTGAAAAAGTGAGAGAAAAATGTTTTTTTACCAAATCTGTGTGTGTGTGGAAGAATAAAAATGTGTAAATTACTAAACAACATCATACAAGTCAATCATCATAATAAATGCATCCATCAATTGCGTGAGAAACAATCTGGTCCATAGAATGTTTTTCATTCAGTTGTACATAGAGTAAATCGAGAAACCTGCACCATATTCAATACTGAGTGGCCACCAGTCATTTACTTTAAGGCGGGAGCCCTTGTGAATAAAAGCAAACTACAAGAAAAATGTTAATCCATAAAGTTAATTCAGGCTCGATGACTTTTCATCTTACATAACCACAGATTTGTGGTGTTCATATTTCTTGCTTGTAGTTTCTTTGTTTATTATTCTTTACTTAGTTTATTTATTAATGTTGAATTAAATTTGAGAGATTCTGTGAAAAATATGAATTCTTAATGATTAGCAAGATTTGTTTTAATAAATAAGCAGTCATTTAATTTAAATTTTAAAAGCATGATTTTTTTTCATACACTGGATGCTGGAAAATCATCTCGTTTCTCTTGGGAAATTTCAGATAGACACAATTAGGTTTTCCAGCATGATAATACTTCTATCCATACATCCGATGGTACAAAAAATTTATTTGGAAATGAAAAATGTTACTTTATAGGACTGGCCACTAGTGAGCTCTGACCTCATCCATATAGAAAATGTGTGGAGTATAGTGACTCATAAAGTCCACTTGAATCTGTGACAGCTCAACTCTTGATGTATGCCTTGAAACATGCCATAAAAATTGAATAGTATAATTTGGACCCCCAATACTACAAAGTTTAGTTCTTCCAAAAGAAGATCACTTGTTTCATGTCATTCAGAATAATTGGAAAATGATCGGTTATTAACATGTTTGCCAGAAATTATGATGTATTTGATTGTTCTATAAACTTTTGGAACAGCTTGTATTTATGAGCTTTCTTCCAAATGAGTTGTTGAATACAAATTGCATCTGGTTTATTATAAAATATTTTTCATACACATTTTTGCAAACAATTTTTTTCATATTCCTTAAGGTTTTGGGACACAGTGTACCTAACAAACCTCAATTGGTTGTGGCTTTTGTGTATTGGTCAATGATTGCACAACCTGGATTTTAGATGAATGAAATCATAAAATTTTAAACACGTTAGATAAACTTCCTTGACATGCTCGAAGCAGCAGCATACCTTGCTTTCAATCTCTGTATTACTGCTGCTAACTGTCATTTCTTATTTGCATACAGGACTTCTATGTATATTTTGAACCTTTGATTATATATATATACAGGAGCCATATATATAGTGGAACCTCTTCATGGATTTAGAACACCAACAACATGCTTTGTTGCCTAAAAACCTATGTTGGGAAAATTTACAAAACTCAATAGAATATATATGTGTGTTGATCTCCCCAGTTGGAATTCAAAACAAACAAACATTCATTACAAACTCAGTAGAATGAATTTATATTATCTGCTAAGCTATTTGAATCTTTCAAGCATTTTTTCTTGCTTATGGTGTTTGCTTTATTGCAGGAAATGGCAGTGTTGTAAGAAAAATAAGGTTAAAAATTTTTTCACAATTTTAACTTTTTGTTTGAAATGATAATTTCCAATTTTTATTATCTTATTTTTAATTAGTATACATGTCTTGGCAGGTTTAGGACTTGATCAGTTCAAAAGGATTGAAATAAAGGTAAGAGCATTATTTGTCGTAATCAATAAAATGTTGACTTTTGTTAATAAAGTGGGGCCTAAATAATTTTAGCTCCTGTATTTTTCAACATCCTTTAACAAACTGATTTAATTTAGGGAAGAAAAATACTTATATTGATTTTTTTTTTCTTATGAAACAGGCATTCTAATAACATCCTTATGGTTTGCAGTTAATCTATCCTGGATCTATAAAATGACTATGAATTGCAACTTTATCATCAACATTGACATAGGATAATAATTATTAATTATTAAAATTCTATCATCAGTTACGAAACTGTTTCCCAAGTTTTAATAATTTATAATTATAATAATTGATTTTGGCTGCTACGTGATTCCCCACTGTTCTGGAATCAGCATCATTGCAGGATTTCTTATTTATTTATACAATATTGCTTGGCTGAGGCCTATACAAGGGAATGCGGTGGTGAAGTTTGACTCAAGAGACGATTGATGTTACAAAGGAACATGGGCGGAGATACAGGGGGGCATGGGGGGTCAAAGGTGGAGTCGACTGATCTAATGTATATATGCATATATGAATTGTCATCATCATCATCTTGCCCCCCCCCCAGCAATAATGGCCGTGCCCCCCCCCCCCCCTAGACTTCCAAGTCTATCTCTGCCTATGCAAAGGAAATCAGAAACTGTTGCACAATCAGTAATGTTTGATAGGAGGCTGTTCCAATCAGTTATTGTTCGAGAAAAGAAACTAAAAATTTGTGTGTGTGAAACAATCTGTGAATGCAAAGATGGGTTTCAATGTTTGTGAATGGTTAATTATTTTTGAAAAGTATGAAGCTGTGGAGTTAGAAAATTGGAAGTGTCGATATGAAAATGGCCATAAAGGATTTTCAAAAGGAAAGTTGATCAAGAGTCTACGGGTGAAAAGCGGTTGCATAATGAGTTGGCACTTGAGTTCAGTGACGGAGGCGGAGGATGACCAACAGTTGAGATTAAAGCGGACAGATTTATTTTCAATAGATTCTAATTTGTCAATGTTTGAGAAAGTATGGGGATATATATTTCACGGGCATATATGAGAGTACAGGAAGGATGTAGGTTTGGAAGCAGAGATGTCTGAGGTGACGGGTGGAGTTTTTGAGGTTTTGACGAAAAAAAAAAAAGTTTTTGGGGAGACATAAAAAACACAATCAGCATGGAGATTCCAACGGAGGTCAACAGAAATAATTACACCCAGATATTTATAATTATAAACTTCAGTGATTAAAGAGTTGTTGATAGTGTAAGGAGAATCGGGGGAAGTCTTGCGAGTAATTTTCATAAAAACTGTTTTTGAAGAATTAAGGTGTAATTGCCAGGATGAGCACCATTCTTTCTGATACAATGTTGAGGTTATTTTGCAGAGCTGCTTGATTGGATTTGTTGTGCAGTGTTTGGTAGATGAAGCAATCATCTGCAAAGAGTTTGATATGGCAATTGATGGAATTAGGAAGATCGTTAATATAGATCAAAAATAATAATGGTGAGAGGACCGAACCCTGGGAAGTGCCAGACTTAACCTCGAGAAGTGGGGAGTTCTGGTCCTTGAAGGAGAAAAACTGACTGCGGTTGGTTTGAGGAAGGCTTCCACCCATTTAAGCAGTTGAACACATAGGCCTAAGTTTTGGAGTTTAAGTAGGAGTTTATTGTGGGGCACCATGGCAAAAGCTTTAGAGAAATCCAAGAAAATTATATCAGTTTGGACGTTTTTGTCGATACTTCTTGATAAATTGTGTATGAAATGGGATGTGCTAATTTTATAGTTTCTGATAAAGATGATCGAAAGGCCTGTTAATTTGAGAAAAAGAAGTTTATTGAATCAAGGTGTGAGTGGATTTCCTTGGCAATTATATGCTTAAAAAGCTTGCAGCAAGTAGAGGTGATAGTGACTAGTCTGAAATTAAGGGGATTTGAAAGAGATTCTGATTTATGAATTGGGATAATTGTATTAATTTTCCAGTCAGAGGGCAAGTTAGATGTGTTTAAAGAGATGTTTTGAAGATAGTTACAAGATAATTAGAAATTTCATCAGAGCAAAATTTGAGAATGTTATTTGGGATCCCATCGGGGCCAGTGGAGTGGGGTCTCAGTTTTTTTAAAAGGTTCAGAAGGCCTGCTTTAGTGAAGAAGACAGGACTAGAGTTGAATAATGAATCGGAAAAGGAGTACTGAGAAAGAGTGGGGCAGGGGGGAAAACATAGGAAAAAGCCCAATTAAATTCTGTGGCAATATCAAGGTGAGAAGTAAGATCAGTGTTATCAATTTTAAGGTAAGAAGGGCCAGCTGATTTCGGGCAAAGAAAATTCCAAAATTTTTAGGGGTTAGTTTTAAGGCATTGAGGTAAAGCATTAGTTAGGTAATTTGTTTTTTGGTGGAGGATGAGATCATTAAGGTCATGTGCAGAGACAGAGATCTTATTTCTGAGAGAAAGGGAAGTTATTGAATTTAAGATTGGAGATATTTCTGCAATTTTTCCGTTTTAAATTGATAATATCACAATTGATGCAGGGATTAAAGATATATTTTGAAGAGGTATTTTTGATGGGAACAGAGGCTTTGCAATTTTCGATAACAGCTTTGAATTTACTCCAGAGAATATGAACATTATTTGAGGAAGAAGATGAAATGAAATCAGGGAAATGGGTGCGAAGAATATTTTGCAAAAGGGCCTTGTTAAAGTCTAGTTCTACAGCAGGAAGGGAAAGTGGGATGGAGGGAAAAACTTAAAAAGGGAATTTTGTGGTCAGAAATGCCATCAAAAACTGAGAAATCAGAAACCGGGATTTTATTTAAAACAGCAATTAGGTCTAATGTAGAGCTTGAGTGGTTCGAGATTCTTGTTGGTTCTAGAATAGTTTGAACGAGATTAAACTTAAGGAAAAGAAAAACTCTATTATTAATATAATGGTTACCTGCGAGAGGGACTCCATTTTGTGCCAGTCAATTCTGAGTAGGTTCCAGTCACCAGCTATGATTAGGAGGTGTGAATTATAAAATCTATCTAAAATTGGTTTCAATTCAACGAAACAGTGAAGATCTGGGGCGGGGGGTAAATAAAGAGAAAATATTGCTATAGGAGTGCAGCTTGACCATATTCAAAGCCTGATTTACAGAAACAGTTCATGATCATTCGTTATGAAACAGTTTTCCAAATTTTGCTTATCACTCTTATGCTATCAAGGAAATATACTTTCATTTACATATTGCATTCTGAACTTTCCATACTGTAAATGACGTTAAAAATTTTCAGATTTCAAACGATATGCTTTGATCGATATGTTGAACAACATAATCGGTATCAAGTGATACACATTTTCGATGTACTCCAGCTTAAAAATGTTAAAATGGGCATTAAATTATCAAAGAAAGAATAGAGAGAAACAGAATTTTCAAAATTTTTATTTGTCTTTAAAAATTTGTTGTTTAACAACTTGATCAAGAAAAGCAAAGTCTGGCTTCTTGTAGAATGTTTCCGAATTAAATTTGCTCACACAAAAATCATTATTTTTTTCTTACAACTTTGAATTATCCAAAACATTCAAAAAAATTCAAATTAATCAAGGAATTTTAACATCTAACCTGATGGAAAACTCAAGGGGAGTTCGTAAGAGTTTGAATTATCTGAAATTCAAATTAGCCAAGTTCTACTGTATATATTGAAGTGTGATATTATTTGGATTATTCAAATTTATTGTACTTAAACAACTACCGGGTTCATATAGATCAGAAAAAATCTAGAATTATCAGGAAAAAAATTCACTAAAAAAGCTAGGGAAATCAGAGGAAACAACCCAGTTTTTGGTCTAAAATTTGGAAATTTCTGACAAATCGAAAGCAAAAAATTAAGGAAATTTTTTTTTTTTTGTGGGAATAGGGAAATCGAACATAAGTTGCAATTTGATATTATCATAAATCTTGTTAATATATCATATATAATGTAATATTATTGTTAGTAAATCTCACAGTAAAACAAAAAAATATAGATACTGTCAAGGAGAAACAAGGATTTTGTAAATCTGTGTGAAAGAGTGTATTGCTGTGACTTTATCATAACTATGTATCATAAAATGTCATGCATAAAAAGTATCAGGGTAGTTCAGTTGCGATAATTTTGTAAGCTGACTTCAGTGAGCAACCGCGCATGAAGCATGTGTACATTTTGATTTTCCACGTGGGTATTTTTTATTTGAAAATCGTGA
Organism: Pholcus phalangioides; assembly: GCF_987345545.1. Lineage (NCBI taxonomy): Eukaryota > Metazoa > Arthropoda > Arachnida > Araneae > Pholcidae > Pholcus > Pholcus phalangioides. Next base: position 34,075,806 of record NW_028301600.1, on the reverse strand, counting down.
ATAGTAAGAAAACTGTTTTCAATCTAGAATGGGCATATAAAAATCTAAATCCTTGGTGGGCTGAATGGATTGAAGCAGTCAAAAAAATGACTCATATAAAACACAGTGTCATCTTTGCAGCAAAATGTTTGATTTGAGCAACGTGGACAGACAAGAGCCATGCCAAGAGGAGCAAGGATATGGAATCAGAGGCATTTTGTAAACAGCCCCAGATTACTAAACTTTTCAGTTCTAGTGTTAACCACAAAGATGCCACTGACCCACTATAGCACGTCAAATACCCAAAATTTTAGAAAAGGATGCATAAAAATTTGGTTCACGCATCCCAGGGGACGCATTCTTTCCTAGTTCTAAGAAGAAAAGAAGTAGAGAGAAAAAAAAACACCTCCCAAAACTTTTCCCTTTCTTTTTCTTCTATCATTTATTGTGATCGTGTAACCTTGAAAAGGTTGTTTTATTACTTTGAAGTACAAATGAATCATTTTACTGTACTGTATTGATATACAAGCAGATTGTTGAAGATAACAGATATCTGCTTGCATCCCTGAATGAGAGGCTGTATACCGAATTTTAAAATTTCAGAGTTTCTATCCCCCTGCGGGTTTTATTCCCTCCGGTTACATACTGGAAATTACGGTACTTTCACGGCTATCTACTAGCATTCAAAGACAGCATCTATACGACGTAAATTCACCTTGTTCCTACAAGATTGCAAATGTACATTTTTTGAAAAATCAAGAAGGATTGGAATGCCCGTTCAAGTTGTATTTTCCAGATCGCTGAGACAAGAAATCGAATCTGTAAAAACTCCACCTTGAATATCCACAGTTTTGTCATCTAGCTGCCCCCAAAGCAGAATGTAATAAAATCTGTGACGTATGTCGCAGAACAATTAGGAAGAATTTCAAGAAAATGTGCAAAAAAACTATTACATGTATGGGGATTTTTACCGCAGAACGTTGCCAGTCAGGAGGGCTCGTCGCAGAACAGTGCTAAACATTCTGCTTTGGGGCTAGCTGCTCTGCTGTAGTCACCATTTTACATCGCGGAAAATCACAGGTGTGTACACAGAATCAGCTTTTGGAGGGGCACAAGGATTTCTTCCACATAAATTGTGGGTCACTAACACTCGAAAAAAATTTTAGATTAACAGTATAAAAGAATGTGTATTTTTTTTCTCCAGTATCCCAATATTTTAATTTGCTACAAAAATATATTTATGTATAATTTTTATCTCGGGGGCAACAAAGGGCCCTCTAAATTTTGCCTTTGGTGAAAATCCATTGGGTTTTAAATCCATGAATATTTCGATATATTCAATTAGGACCCCTTCTAGCAGCATCTGTTAAAGCAGTTGGTACAACATAGGATCGTAGGCAACTGAGAGGTTGGTGGTTTTAATCCTTGCCCATACTGATAATTTTTTCCCCTCTCTTACTTACATTTTTGTTTTTTGGATTGTTTTTTTTTTTCACCTGTATTCAAAGCTGTTATTGAATGTCCCAGCGTCATTGAAAGGATGCAGGGTCATGGTGTGCTTGCTGGGTGGGGGTGAAAATTCAGATTGGGCAATGCGAGCCAGCACTTTTTATTACTTTCTGCATGATAAAATGAAAGTATTTGATGTTTTTGATGTATATTTGATGTATATTGTAATTATTTTTCAAAAAATAGTGAATTTTTCACAAATGCAAATTTGAAAAGTAATAAATCATGCATGCATATGTGGGGCGGTGTGCTTGCTTCACCCATTGATCTGCCACCCCACATAGTAAGCACATCATAAACCTACACCCCACATTTGGGATTTCAAGACATTAAATAACAGCTTTGAGTGCAGGTGAAAAATTAATTAATTAAAAAAATAAAATAAATACCCAAAAAATTGAAGATGTAAGTAAAAGAAGGGGAAAGAAATGGCATTATGGGCAGGATTTAAACCGCAAATCTTTCGGTTGCCTTCTATTCTATGTCGTATCAACTTCTTTAACATCTGCTGCTAGCTTAATTAGTTGTCTTAATTAACTATGTCAATTCTCTCTAACGTCTTGTTGTTAATGCGCATGCATTCTCAGAATGGTCACCTATGGTAATCGCAAGTGAACATCAGTTTTTTTTGGATTATTCTTTATAAGCATTAGAAGTTGGTAGCCCCCAGGATAAGTGAGGTTCTACTGTAAAAATGACATGCTACTTCTGAAGAATCTATCTATGTAGCTCTCATCTGACCAGTAATCTTTAACTCATCGGCGTGCTATTTTGACTGAAAACTGAATGACAGTGTGATGCAATAAATGTCATGATTTGTTTCTGAAGAATCACTGTATGCTACATCAGTAAGCAAGACAAGCATAAACTAACTCATTGAAATGTTACTGTAATTTTTCGCATATAATCCAATCAGCAAAGACAGGAATTTCAAAAAATATTGAAAAAGCCGTCATACAAAATTTGCAGATTATTGACTGATTCAATATTAAAATAAATATACATATTGGTAAAAATGTGTGATAATAAAAATTAACTTATGTGCAATAACATATCAAATTTTTATTATTTTCACATGATTTTTTACTATTATGGTGAAACCTTGTTACAAGGATACTCGATATAATGATAAATTGCTCTACAATAATATTTTTTCATGTCTTGTTTTTTGGAGAAGTCTATATATACTCTAATGTTAAACTGCTGTCTCTCGATATAACGATAATCCCTCTACAATGATATTTTTTCTTGTTCCGCAGAGTATCGTTATATTGAGGTTTCACTGTATGATTTGATTAAAATCCTTTCAGTCACAAGCCTGATTATAAACAAAAAGTTATTGTATTTCATAAGTTTGGTTTCTTTTTGAACAGAGCTCGTATTTGTCTCTTCTATCACAGGCAGTTAGTTATATGTCACTGAATAATTTTTCATGTCCACTCAGCATTTTATGTCAATCATTCTGTTGGAATGAATGGAATCATCAATGAGCAATAAATTCATAATTTTGAAAAGAAGTGAATATTAATCTCTATATATGATTTCTGTAAGAAAGACCCTTAATCCAGAACACTGCATTCATATTGTTTTACGTTCCACAATTATTATATACTTCTTTTTTCTATTTTTCCTCAGACAGATGCTATTCATTTGCCTGGAAAGAGATTGTCGGAACTGGATGCAGGAATTTCAAATGTTAGTTTTTATTAATTCAAATTTTTAGCCAGCTTTGTGATTTATAAAACCAAATTCTATACATGCAGTTTTCAGTTTTTGCTGTTGTGTCACCAAATATGTGTAATATTTTTTAGTGCCTCACATTTCTTTCAACATGATATACTCTTCGATATGAAATTGTTTGTATGAATGTGTAACAAAAAATTTGTTTTTGTAGGTGCAGCTTACACACCTATTAGAAACATAATAGTTATATTTTAAAAATAAAATAGAAACATCCTATACATACTTAAATTAAGTCTCATAAATAATTAAATTCCTGCTATTTTTCATTTTCAATTATGAAGTGAAACCCTATTTATATTTGACTTTATGAGAACCAGGGGCAGCTTAAGCCAGGATGCAAGGAGTGTTGTGCACCCGGGTGGCAGTTTAGGCTTTGATTAAACACCAAAATTTTAAAAAATTTCAATTGTAAAAATTCACATGACATCATGCTTTTATGTGCTTTGTCACACAAAGGGTAAGTGTACATTTTGGTGCCCCCATGCAATAATTTTGCCGGAACCATCAAATAAAGGCAAAGAAAAATTTTGGTTTCTAATTATCCATTCAATTAAGCACCAGAAATGCCATTTATATAAATTTCTTAATAAAAGTCACCTCTCACTGTGCTTGTTCTCTACAGGATAAGTGCAAGTAATGATAACTTGTCAATAAAAGGTGTAATGTAGATTAAGTTATTTTGGCATAATTAAGAATATCAAAATAGTTCTGGTGCAAAAAATGGAACAGTTTCTTCAAAAGCAGGACTTATTGTCACTCAGACTTTGCTTGGTTAAACAGTAGTGTGGCTTTGTACTAAAAAAAGAATCAGGTTTATCCCAGGGTCACCCTCCCTCCTCAGCCTCCTGCCAGGGCAGCACATGAGGCTTTGCACCCGGGTGGCAGGTGAACTTAAGTCGCCTTGATGAGAACCACATTGAAGCATGATATAAAGAAAAAAGTCATATAACTGAAAAAATCAAGAAAAGTAGGCATAGCAAAAAATATCTTCCCTTAGATCAGTGATTCCCAACGTGGGCGGTAGAAGCTACGGGTATAACAGGATGCTGTGGGTTAGATTGCGATGGGAGAAAAAATTTCTGAAGAAGGGACGATGGGGCTAAAAAGGTTGGGAAACTATGCCTTAGATGATATGCAATAACCCCATCATTCAGTCCACTTTTCAATCCAGAAAGTAAAGAAGGCTTTTTCTGGAAGCTGCCTCAGAGAGAGTGAACCCTGCACAGCTAAAATAACGTCAGCATCTTCATTAAATTTTTTGCTACAGAGCTTTTCCTTCAACTTTGAATACAGCCCGAAATAGCATGTTGTGAGATCTGGACTGTAAGGGGGTTCTGGCATGATTTTAGTTTTGCGTTTACTCAATTATATTTCTAACTAGAAGTAGCAACATGCAGGTAGACATTATCATGATGTAGTGTCCAATTTCCTACCAGTTCACAACACTTTCTGCGCTTTTTTGTCGCAAACTTTTCAAAACTGAAACATAATGTGTAAATGTAATATATAAAAAAAACATGTCACAACCCCCCTAGAGTCAGGAACTCAAATCATACGATTTCTGGCTGTTTCCGATATTGAAGAAGAAATTTGGTGGCAGGAACTTTAATGGAGATGCTGATATTATTTTCATCTGGGATTCATCTGAATAGAGGAGTGAGGTCTGGGAGGTTTACAATAGGCTCAGGTCAGGTTTTTTACTCCCAGACCACATAGACAGGCATGCGGGTTAGTTATTGTTAATAATAACAGTATGGAAGGGGACCCACCTCTGACTTGGATGGCTTCTCGATTGACACTTAATCACAGGGCAAATTAAAATGTGTGCTAATAAATGCCAGGAGCTTGTGTAATAAGAAAGATTTTTAAGAAACTATGATATAACTGTGAAGGGCCTGGATCTTGTAGCTATTACAGAATCTTGGGCAAACAATGAGAGTGAATCTTTCTTACACATTTCAGTGTAAGGAAGATTCATCCAGGAAAGAAAGTTCCAGGAAGTGTCCTTGGCCCCATACTTTTTCCACTTTTTATCGATAAACTCGGTCAGGGTATTGTTGGGATTGTTATTCTCAGATGAAGGGAAGCTAATGAGGGTACTTGGGAATCAAAGTGATGGGGAGTTGCCCCAGACCAACTTAAACAGGATCGGAGCATGGGCAAATGAATGGAGCATGACGTTTAGTATTGACAAGTGCATGGTCACTCATTTTGGTTCCAACAACTCACATTTTTCTGAGCAGCTTAGGTTTTCTGAACATTGTTCAGCGGTGGTAAAAAAAAGCTAATAGAATGCTCGGTTTTATTTTCAAAAAGGTGTCTTCGTGTTGTTCTAAAGTCATTCTTCCGCTTTTCCAAGGCTTAGTTTGTCCTGGACTGGAGTCTGCTGTAAGGGTTTGAAGACCATACCTACAGAGGGACATAAACTTGGTTGAAGAGGCGCAGAGAAGAGCTATGCGTGTCCTTGTTGGCACGCAGTTTTTGAGTTATGAAGAGAGACTTCATTTTTCGAATATGTTTACATCGGATGAATACAGGTGTTGGGGGGATATGATCGAAGTTTTCAAAATTTTCAACGGAAGGGATAGGATGGACCATGAATTATTAATATGCCATCAATCAACTGTTTTGACAAGGGGACACCAGTATCGATCAGTAAGATACAATCGGTAAGACAATAAGTTGTGCTGTGGCAGGGAATTTTTCTCTAATAGGGTTGTTAATAAATGGAATAGCTTACCCCCATGGTAGTAAATCCAAACACAGCTGACACGTTTGAAGAGAAATACGATAAATATGTCGGGGTGAATCAAAAAACTATCCATATTTAGAATAAGACAACCATAAATATTTTTTATGGTGATTGTATAATATTTTATCATTTATATATAGTTTTTAATTTTATTTTAATGCATTTTTAATTGGGTTGCTGTGTTTTAGAAATGTATGACATCCATATTTGTTATTTGCATCTTTTTAGCATTTTGCCTGTTGTGGCCTTGAAAATACACTAATATATACCCAATATAGCTCCATTGTACTGTAGAGATTGGAAAGGATTTTTCTTCATCTCATGTTCTTGACTTGAACTGCAGCGAAAAATTGATCACATTGTAAATATCTGTCTTAAATTTTTCACAAACTTGTTTGCAGTTTTTTTATCTGCTCTAGCAGCTTCCTCTGCTGTTTCAACTGAGTTCAGAAAAGTTTCTGAGTTCCTGCCTCTTTTTTTCTTAATTATTCTTCTCTTCACTTTTTTTTACACTCAAATTTCAATAAACTAATTATGATAATTGTGGATAGTTGGTTTATTTTTAATTTCTAAAAATACAGAAGAGAAAATGAACACAAGCAACCGCCAACACAAACAGATAAAAAAATGATAAATAAATAATAATTTCATGCACAACATCTATTTTCGCTAGGTACATTGCATTTGTTTTTTTCATACCTTTTATTTTTTGAAAATTTTTAATACTTATCTATTTCTGCAATATGATATTATATATGACTTTATAGATGTGAATATGATACACATGATTATTTTTATGTTTGAGAATATTTATGTTTTCATTATGTGTAGCAAGACCCAAACAGATTAGTATTAACACCTAATGAAGAAAGTATTTTCTATAAACTTGGTGCTTCGGGCCTCATTGGATTTTCTGAATACATTTTTCTACTTACAGTGCTTTCAGGTTAGTTCTGTGTTTTTCTTTGAATGTTAAGAATGTAAAAAATAGTGATTTCTTTTGATAATGAAAATATATAAAAAATAAGTGAAATTTTTAGCCCTTTACTGTTCAATCATCTATGATCAACCATTGCAAAATTGTAACGCTTGATGAAAATTAATGTATTTCCATGCGTATATTCCCATGCATGCTACAAAATGATGAGGTTGATCAGCATGCCAGACAACTTTTTATATCACAGAATTAATTACACTAGTAGAAAATCAAACATTCACTTCAGAACCATTTTAAATCTTAACCAGTCTTAAGTGGATGCATAAAGACTTACTTTTTTTTCATTTGCAAAAACAAACACAAAAATACATTTATATTTACAAAATAGAAAGGCTATTAGGCCCCAAGAGACATAATGCTAGAGAGTCCTTCTAGGCAGCCGTATGAATTAAATTGTTATATATTGCCACCACAATGCCAGAGAACCTTATATTGTATTAGTAAATGTTGTATATTAAAATATGAATGTTTCAAAATGTACATATAATATTATCCCTAACTATATTTATTTCATGGTTTAAAATTATGGCTGTTCTTTTACTTGTATGTGTGGATATACTTGTGAAGTGCATCAAAAAAGTTTAGTAAATAGTATAATATCTCACTTATGTACATAGGTATTCAGAGACACATCAAGAAGCAACACCTTGTATTGATCACACATAGCCATTAGGGTTGGTTTGCTGCAGCCAGTCGAACATAGTCAGTGTGAAAAGCAGTGTTAGGGTAGTTAGTTACTTAGTCAAGTTCTGCTGCAAATTTAGAAATATTATGACAGTAATGGTGGTTTAAGTATCAAAACTGAAGCCCTTAGCAGAAAATGTGTTTGCAACTGAATATGAGCCATGTTTTATCATTGACAAGCAGAATCCAAGACATGATCAAAAAACAGTTGTCAAAAATTCTATCACAACACCTGCAACTAACTTTGAACAAATTTTCTTTACACTTGTACCTACATTGCATGTGTCTTTTTCATTGTTTTCTCCAATATCTAGCAGAACTCTAGAAAACAGGGACACTGTTTTTCCATACTTATTACCTCTGACTGTCTGCACTGGGTGTTTACCCTGATAGTCACGTGCACTTTACAGAATGTGACACAAGCATAACCATGCACAAGTACCCGACTCATGTTGCCATCTAGATATCAGACTGTTGTCTGAACTTCTCAGACACACAAGCCCGTCATTTGGAGGAGGGAAGATTGCCCCGTGGCTTTAGAAAACACACTAGAAATGATATGTACACATTGAGTATACTGTATGTTCTTTGCCCCCCACCCCCCGGAAAAAGTTGAAATGACGGTCCTGCAGACACGCATGTCATATCATCCCCCTCATGCTAGAATCATGAAAGTGCTATATCTTTGGGAAAAAAAAAGAATGAGAGAAATCACGTTTGAATGCTTACTCTACCTCCATGTTACTCTATGGAAGTTATTTTCCTAAAATGTTTTGTAACATTTGTTTCAATAGCAACACATTCTTGTTTCAGGAAAACTTAAACAACAAAATAATATATCCAACCAGCTGATAAAAAAATGAAAATTTACACATTCATACTTCTAGCATGAAGGGGGACAATATATTCATACATATGATTTTTCATGCGTGCATTACATATCTGATGTCCTAATATATGGTTTTTCACAGCATCAAAGAGACACTTTGAGATTGCATTTCGCATGTTTGATTTGAATGGTGATGGAAATGTGGATTATGAAGAATTTGATAAGGCAAGTTTTTTAATGATAATATTAATTGTGACAAAACATTCTTTAATTTTGTTTTTCAAAGTATAATACATATCTGTTAATATCCATAGGCTCTGTGATGTCTTAAAAAAATTATGGATTATTTCTTTTATATATTTATTTAAATTTTTCTTGGGAGAAAAAGCTGCAAATAAAATTACCACAGCAATTACAATCATCTAAACAAAACAAAAACCAGCTGCAGAAACTGTGAGGAAACCTTTTTATAGTAAACATATTAAATTATCCAACTGGGAGGTCATTTTTATTTTTAGTTTTGCAAAACTTTCATTATTTTGAATTATAGACTTACAGATCCAGATGAAATAAAGCTAAAGTGATCCAAGTATCATTATGCTATAGTACTGGCTACAAAATATGAAAATTTTGAAGGAAATTCATTGTTTTAAAAATTCTATTTCTTTAAAACTGAATACTGCATGATGAATCTAAATGCTATTAAAATTATAATTATGCAATCAGAAGATCATCAACATGTGTGATTGATCCATTTTTACTTTACTGTATTCCACTGAAACTCTTCGCTGTTGAAACATTTACCATTTTAATAACAAATATTCATAATCTATGCTCAGTTTTTATTTTGATCAACTTTCAGTCAGTAATCAGGTGCATTTTCTGTTTTATGGGCTGTGTTATGATAAACAGTTTTAGTAGCTCAGGAATGCACAACTTTTTTCAGTCTGTAGGCCAGATATATGTTACTGCTCTGGGGCTCTAATCTGATGTATTCATCCTGTTGTGTGGATTAATACTTTTTTTAGGAACACATTTTGCAAGCCAGAGGTTGCTCCCCATTAAAAAGTCTCACCACAGAAAGCAACAAACCTACAACGGTACGAATAATTCAATTACTACCCTTCACTCATAGTTTGTAAAATATATGGCAGTACTAACAATACATGCACCACACTAGATGCACACTTGTACTGTTATAGATACACATTCACAACTTGTTAAATTGCTCTTAATTTTACAAACTAATCTCTTATACTGCTAAATAGACAGAAGTGATGCTCTGTTTGAAAGAAAGGGCCAGAGATTGAGTACTGTCAGCTGTAAAATAACAGCTGCAATCAGTGGAAGATTCACACCCAGCGGAAGATCTGACCCAAACAACTTTGCTCTTTTCTTAACTTGAATCCAGATGCCGAGAGAACTGGAGCTATAGGTCCAAAAAGGTTTAAATGGTTTTCTGATTTTTCAGTTTTATATTTTTCAGATCTCTAGTTTTTCTATTTTTCTTCTAATTTCATGACACACATATGCAAATATTTTGCAACACATCAGAAAATAACTGATGCAAATGCAAATTGATATGTCTGATAAGGTGCAACTTTATTTTAATGTTTGACAAATACAGGCTTCATAATTTTCTACTTCATAATTTTTTTGTGAAATTGCACAGTGAAACCTTGCTACAGCAATACCTGATATATCGATAAAACCCTGTACAACAATATTTTTTCAGACCTTGTTTGAAATTGCTTATAGTCTAATGTTAAACTCCTCTTGATATGATGATACTCTTTACTGCAATAAATCTCTCTACAGTGATATTTTTAAGAGGATTTTGAAACTGCTACAACAATATTTTAAAATTATCAAAATTATCTTCAATATATTTTAAAATTCCTCATCAGTTTTTGTTCTTTCAAGGGTGTTTGATAGCATTAATATTTTTCACCAGCTACTCTCCAAAAATGTTAATGAAGGTGCTACGAAGCTACTTTCTGTATAGTACACAAAAGTGAAACAACTGACTGAATTTTATTCAAGTAATCAGTTATAATTTTTTGCTGTGAATAAACACTCACAAACAAATTTTTGGGTTAACTGACAACTCCAATTCAAAATGAATGCCAACAACAATTTTTTCCTGGTCCATAAAGTATCATTATATCAAGATTTCACTGTAATACATAATACACAAACTCAACATTTTATGCAAAACCTGCTCGCTAAAACTTTCAATAAATGAAATGTAAACCCTGCTTTGCAAAGCGATTCACAAAAAATTCCATATTTATAGTGCAATATCCATTATGATAAATCCAAAAATATGAACATGTAACTGCATATTGTAACTAAAAAATTAAATTTACTTTTAGTTTAATAATTACAATTTTATTGGTGGTCTTTGGATGCGAATTGGAACCACTCGGACGCAGCAAATACAAAGGCGAACTCTTCGGACGACCAGACGTAAACATCACGACTCATTCGTGTGAATTCTGACCACGAGGTCCTGGTGATGGCTCTCCATTGAAGAGCCGAAATATGTCGACCGCTCGACCAATTGAATTTATTTGTCTTAAAAATGTGGCAATTTTTGTATAAATTAAAACCAGGCAAAGTTTCTCATTTTTGTGATAAAATATTAGTTTGTAGGTTCTCTGGGAAGAATAAACACATTTTTGGCAACTGCAACATGACTTTCCTAAACTTTTCTTAGACATCATGGTGCTTTTAACACTAGAACAACAAAAATTTCAAACTTCCTAGAACTGCACATGTTTAGAACTTGTCATTTCATCTAAAAAGAAACAATGAAAGAAAACCTGTCTGAGATTTCAAAATTAGGAGCAATTCTTCTTTGGTTTCTGCTCATCCCCATTTTCTAGTAGTTTTAACATTTTTTATTCATAAACTTCATTGTTTTTGAGGTAAGTGTATATAGGTACTGTGTATTTTATGAAAAAAAAATAATTTCCATATTAATTTGTAATGATTTCCATCCTGTAATGTGATATGATCAAGTAATTTTTAAATCAGTATTGCAATTTTTTTGGGAAATAAATTTCAGGTGCAGACTATCATTCGCAGCCAAACAAGCATGGGTATGCGGCATAGGGATCATTCAAATACAGGGAACATATACAAAGGATTCAGTAGTGCTTTATCAACATACTTTTTTGGATCCAGTTTGGATAAAAAATTGACAATTGAAAAGTTCTTAGAATTTCAACGACAGTTACAAACTGAAATACTCTCTTTAGAAGTAAGTTTGTCATTCAAATTTCCACGGGAAAAATATTTTATTGAAACCATGAACAGGATGCCATTTTAAAATATTAAATAAATTCAGTAATTAAGTAGCTTGTTTTCATTTTCAGGGTTCCCACTCGTCCTACTTTTCCTACAATGTCCTACTTTCTTGGTTGTCCTACTTTTCATACTTTTTTACCAAATCCTATCAACAAAATTTGTGTAATTGGTTTTAATTGAGCAGGGAATCATCAATATATTGCCAAATATTACAAATGTAGTAGATTGCAATTAATGATTCTGTCAAGGCAGAAATTGTATCGTTTTCAAGGTTATTTGGGGGGGGGGGGGCATGTGGACCATTTGGTTCATTGGTTTTTTATTTGCTTATTTTGAGGGTTCAACAAGTAAAGTAGTCATTAAAAACTTCTGTCTGGATGGAAAAAATAATTTTGTATTTACTACTTCATGGTCTCGGACCGTAACTAACATTCATCATTCAAAATTATAGTCCACGTTTGGTGTATAGGTGAAACAACAGTACATTACAAAGCAGTTGGATACATAGGCCTTTACTAGGTTTGGTGATTCTGATGCTATACCATAGCATTCAATTGTCTTTTGTATTTTTATTTAAAGGGATTTGTTTACATTACACTGTTCAATTCCAGTGCAATCATTTTTGACAAATTAAGCACTTTCATTTCTAGCTCTTTGCTGAGCATTGTAAGCTTGTAATTTACACATTTTGCACTGTGCTTTTCAAAGTGGTCTAAAAGGAGCATCATTATTAAAAAACGTACACGTGTCTTCATAATTTGTTGTGCTTTGTCGGAGAGAGTTGGCAGGCTGGACTGTGGAAGACTCCAAAAAAGAATGTAATTTATATTTTGAAGAGAGATGAAAAAGAATTATCTGTGGTTGCTTGGTTACAAAAATTGTTTTTGTAACCAAGTCATTTCTGCTATTTTGCTTTGGCTCAAGTCAATCTCACAGGATACTCAAATAGTGCTATCAAAAAAAATTGAAATTAAATTTTTTTTAATTAAAAAAAATTTTGGAATTTTTTTTATTATGCTATGATTATATGTTGTCTAAGGGGGTTACCCTCCCCTGGCCTACTTTCTATTCCTGCTTTTTTCTATTTTTTGTAATTTTTTGAGTGGGAGCCCTGCATTTTTAATTTATTCTGCCTGGTAGTCATATGGTTAGCACACCTAGTTGAGGATTGACAGGTTGAATCTCTGCTTAGAATAGATGTTTTATATAACTAAGGATCCATAATTTGCTTAACATGCATAAAAAAAGTAGTGCTTAAGTAATAATTAACTCATTTGGGCATAAAGTTAGTTATGCTTGAGAACAAATAATTAATTCTGAATTCTTTTACAGTTTCATGTTTAAATCACCTTAGGTGTTTTCATGCAATTAATTTGCACTTTTAATTTATAAAAATATTATAGCATAGTTGCCAATGCTTCCAATTTATCCGGAAGCCTTCTGATTTTTCAATCTTATCAAAAACCTTCCAGTTGGAAATCTCTAATTCTTCCGATTTTTTGTATCTTCATAGAAAAATCCCTAAAAGACCTCAAATTGTGCTTTGTTTGAATGGAAAATCCCTAAAGAAAATACTCTTCCAGTACTTGCAATTTCAGGCTGACCCCCAGTTTCTAAGGAAAAATATGGGGAATTGTCACCAGATATGATGTTGAGCAAGCAAAGTGGGTAATTATTGCTATAAAAATCAGGATGGAAAAATGCATCCCGGAAAAATGGGATTTATATATGGTCACCTGTTACAATTTCAAAAAAGTTCCCGGTTTTACCCTTTTATTTGTTTGACATGTTTTCTTTGATGAATGTGTCATCATGGGATAAACTACAGTTTTTTCAAGTCTGTGAATTGGCACCTATGTTACAGTCACTCATACATATACTGGTATTTCTTGTCTTCAAGAATTATTTGGTTCCTAGCAACTGTTCATAAAAATTCTTATAGACAGGTTTCTAAAAAAACACTTAAAGCTTTATAAAAATAAGAATAACTCAAGTAAACCCAAAATGTCTCTACAAAGTCAGCCTAGCTTTAGGATACATACCTAAAGTATGGAGGAGCTCCAAGGGTATCTTCCTACCAAAACCAGGAAAAGACACCTATTATAAATAGGTATCCATAATATATCATCCTTCAGAATGATTACATTATCTACCTTTCAACTGAAGTTATTGGAAAGATTAATACTCTGGCATCTTTAAGATATTCTCCATTTAATGGGCAAGATTAATGTGAACCAGCATGGTTTTAACACTGGGTACTCCACTGACTCTGCTCTTCATCAATTGATCTGGAGAATTAAAAACACAATTATCAATGGGCAATTTGCTGTTGGTATTTTTCTGGACATTGTTGGAACCTTTGAGATATATATAATGTTACTTTCAACTCTATACGAAAGGCACTAATAGATTATAACATTCCACCTATGATAATTAGATGGATCGATCATGCTCAGGAACCGAACAATTTCTGCCCAAGCTGAAAGAACTATCAGGAGAGGTTGCCCACAAGGGGGAATTATTTCTTCATTTTTATAGAACATAGTCTTCAGCTCCTTGATCTCTGATCTAATAGAAAGACCAGGATATACTCAGGCTTATCCAGACGATCTAGTCGTGCTCATTCAAGGGCATAATTTATCAACACATTGAGGAATCTTTCTCAACAAATTTTGTACTCTGTCAACAGGTGGGGTGATAAACGCCAACTATTATTTTCTACGGAAAAAAAATCTAAAATAGTGATATTTACATGGAACAGAAAATGGGAACTTGGAAATCTAACCCTCAAGGGACAAGAGCTTACCACATGTTACAGAGTGAAATACTTTTGATGGCATTTGGACTCTAAGCTCTCATGGAAATTTCATATTCAAGAAAGAGCTAAATGGGCCACTAATATACTTACGCTATGCAAAAGAATTATTGGTAAAACTTACGGTTTAAACCCTAAAACCACCCAGTGGATTTACACTGCTATTGTATGCCCAATGCTGAGCTATGGTATTGCATTAGGTTTTAGTAAAGACCTTATGAGACTGTCCTACAAGAAGTGCAAAGATTAGCATGCATTCTGGTCATGGGAGCTCTACCCAGTTCCCCTTCAATTACCCTCGAAACTGCTCTCAAGCTGCACCTCTAAGGTGGTATCTACAAGAAGCAGCTTTTAAGACCATGTACAGGCTTGGAAGAAACGGTATCTGGTGCAACCGACCCTATATGGGATGCAAACCCTATTTTAAAAACCATTTTGACAGTTGTCTACTGGGGGTAAAGTAGAAATTCCTTCTCTACTAATGCTGAGAGACTCCTGTTTCAAAATAAAAAACTTTACTGAAAATTACACTATCCACATACTTAGGAGAAACGAAATTGCTGACATAATTGATAACATCCCGACTGGAGCTATTGAATGCTACACTGATGGCTCCAGAATAACCAAAACTAGGGCTGGAGCAATCTTCCGCATCTCTAGAGTGGATCATGACTACCATAAGATACATCTGTATCTTGGTAAAACGACTACAGTTTTCCAAGCTGAAGTACTTGCAATAGCCATGCTAGCTGAAAACCTTATTGCAAAAGGGTATCATAACAAGTAAATCATTATTTTATCTTATAACCAAGCAGCATTAATGGCTCTTGACAACTTTTTCAAGTTTCAACTGTGCGTCAACTACTGCACTGATATGTTGAATAACTTTGCAGCACTTGACAACAACATCAACCTTTACTGGGTTCCTGGACATGTAAATTTCCAGGGAAACAAGCTTGCAGACCAGATAGCCAAAGAGGCAGCGAACCTGAACCTTTCTATCCTGTTTCAATGTCATTTATAAAAAGAGATGTCAAATAATGGATAGAAAATAAACATTATCTGCAATGGAACTCGAGACAGGACTGCAGACAGGCCAAGCTGGCCTTGGGAACCCAACCAAACATTGACAAAAAACTTATTTCACTGAATAGAAAACAGATTCAACAGGTTATACAGATCATATCAGTCATGCTAACCTAGCAAAATACCTACACAACTGTGGCTGTGCAGATTCACCTATTTGTCCTGTGTGTGGAGAGGAGACGACGAAACTCTACTTCACTATTTCACTATGTGGGACAGCTGTGCCTTCTCTATCCTGAGAAGGAACTACTTTGGTGATCATCAGGTGACACTAAGTGAAATACTAAATGCAGCCAGCATTTACAACTTGATAAATTTTCTTAATTGTACTAAACACCCCTGAACTCGTGGTGAGTATCAATTCTCTGCTCTAACTTGAACTCTCATGTGTTATTTTCCAATAACTTCATATTGAGTTCTTGGCCATATCCCTGGGAGACCTCCTCTGCTCCTTTTCTTAAAAAGGGTATCACAAACAGGAGTAGCTTCCTCATTTATTACATATGGCCTTTATAGGTTGCAGTTGTACTATAATATCCCATGTACAGGGGTTCAGTGAAATAGTAACAGTTACCATATCATCCATTCCCAATGTTGTTGCAAAACCTCTGGGGAAACCTCCACAGTATGCTTTTACTTCACATCTAAATGATCCACAATTCATGTTATATTACTTGGTCTCAGAGTAATGGGCAAAATTACCTAAGCTCTTCCCGCTTGGGACACCACAGAATGATGATACCCAAAATGTGAGGAAAAACAACAGCTAGACACATTTCAAAATTGCATCAAGTTCTCCAGTAGGAAACAAAAGATAAAATGGAAAAAATCCCATATAGCGGGGTTACTCACTGTTCAGGATGAAAAGTCGAAACTTCAAGAGAGAGACATCGACTCTGCATCCTGAACAGCGAGTAATACCCACTATATGGGGGTTTTTGCCATTTTTTCCATTTTGTCTTTTGTTTGTTATTGTAAGTCATTTTGATGCAGTTCCAAAACACGTCTAGCTGATTTTTTTCTTCACATTTTGGGTTTACTTACGTTGTTATTCTCTTATTTCTGTTATCTCACCCAAAAGGTAATTTATTTCTATTTGAAGCTTAATTTTCAACCAGGAATGTGCAGGTTCTATAATGCCCAAGATTATGGAAGTTTTAAACAAATATAGTAAAAAATTAAGAAATTAGTCTCTGTGTGGATATGTTTGAGTGTGCATAAAGATCGTTGCAAGAATGATGAAATTTAGAGAAAATCTAATCATTAGGATATTGCCATATATTTGATATTTTCTGTTGTCACTTGAAATGCTCTTCACCTTTATGAGTGAAAATATAGAACAGAAAACTACTTTTCGCATTCATTGCAGTGGGCCAAAATACATATCAGTGGAGTTATTTTATGTTGATTATATTTTTGAAAATAACTTTGTTTTTATTCCAACATCTCATAAGGAAAAAGAAGTAGCAGATAATGTGCTGTTATTTATAATCCACAGCAAGAAATTCAGATATTTTCTAACTGGTAAATTTATTTGCCTAACTGTTTAGGAAGATTTTCTCTTGTTTGAATGTATGATTAAAACTATTTCCATTAACTCTATTTCCCATCAATTTTGCAATATATTTATGATGCAGAATTTTTGTAGTTTCAGAGGAAAAAGCCCAATGAATCTGGTGTTATTCGGGAAGGTGATTTTGCTGATTTACTACTAGCTTATGCAGGATTGCCAGAGAAAAAAAGGGTAAAGATGTTGAAGAGAGTGAAAAAAAGATTTAAAAATGCAAAAGTAAATTTTTTGTGTTTATACCTTTGTTTTTTTGTATTAAATTATACAAAATACAGTGGAGCATTGATTATCGAACACCTTTTCTACCTAACTAATTTTCAGTTTTCTATCGTCAGTGAGGCTGAACACAGTTGGTACTTTCTTGGAACTTGAATCCTCTCATCTCTCAACTCGATAGCCTTGTTCTATTGTACAATGATCCACTTCCAAACAATTGTACATACCATATCTGTGAGCTATAGATGTAAATAATGGTGGATCCGGGTACAGTGTATGTAGTTATAAACGATTGACAAGCAAACAAATGCGTGAATAGGAGTAGATTTAGCTGTCATCTTTTTTTTCTTGTCTACGGATTCATCTTAATCCTGTGGGTTTGCCTTAATGAAAGGGAGGCGAGGGTCTTCTTGACAACAAAAGAGTTCTTATCATTTTTTTGTCGGGGGGATATCTTTCCTAGCTTGCTTAAAAACAGATATTTTCAATCTTTCTTTAGCTTTAATAGTGTCAACAGTTTTCATCTTTCTCAAGTGCAGAATAGCGAAAAACGAAAACGTGTTATTTTAAACATCGGAAAAAAATGGAAATTGTGAAAAGACTGAAAGTGGGTGATGTTGGAAACTTGCAGCTGAATACAGACTAGGTGTGGCAACCATCAGGGATTAAAAAAAAAATTGCAATAAAATAAAAAATTTTGCAGCCAGTTTGAAAACAGCAAATAGACTAAAGTCTCGATAAGTTTTTTTAGGAAGTTATGCCGTATTTTCATGGTTTTAATACAACCGCTGAAGACTATAATGGTGGAGTACTTGCCCAGACAGTAAAGAGGTTGGTGGTTCGATTCCCCTCAGAGGAATATGAATTTTCTTCCTTAAATTAGTCTTTGCTTGGAATCTAGGCAATTGTACTTTGTATAATTAGCTGAGAGGTTCATCGTTTCATTAATCTATCTTTTTGTAAATAATAATCAAAGCTACAGTTATAGCTATGTAGTATATTAAAACATAAAAGAAGAAGATTATTTTGATGTCTGTGGCTGTATGAAATCGATGGCTAAAAACATGAAGCATGCCAAACAAGTGGACAGGAAGAATAGCTGCTGCTAGTGATGATAAAATATTAATAAGGGAAGCATATGGCATCAAGCAAAAACTGCTTGCACATAGAGAAGTTTTTTTTTTTTTGTAGAGCAAAGCATTATTGATAACAAATTTGTTAGTTTATTAAAGAACTCCGCTCTCTGCAGTTTTAGAATTTGCTAAGCTTGACAAAATAATTATAAAGCGCAATGTTCAGATAAGTCAATGTACAGAAATACTGAGGTAAATTTCACCATTTGTGAGAATAAGTATTAATATACAGTAGACTCTGCGTGCGCTGTCTATCTGGCCTAATGTGGTGGAAGGGTGGGCTGGATAACAGAAAAGTCAGATAGGCCAGAGTTCTATAAATACAGTACTCACTTCCTGCCCCTACTCATACCATCAAAAACGTCTTTTTTATACCAAAACCTGCTCTTATTCATATTTTCTGACCTTGAAGTGCAGGCAATTAATAAATGTTTGTTATGTACTTCTGAACTGTTCTTTTTTAAAAATTTAGTACAGAAAAAGTTCAAGAATAAAAATATTGCACATATTTTAAGATTCACTTCATAGTGTCTAAATTAATTGCAGGAAACATAAAATAGTATACACTGTACAGCAGTGTTTTTCAACAGACCCCCATGAGTCTTTGGGACCATTTTCATTTACTATTATTGCGTGAAGGACACATTTAGTGTTGTGAAATTGTAATTTGCCAATTTGATTTTTTATGACATGCAAATTAAAAAAAAAAAAAAAGCACACATTTTGGATTTCATGAGGAGGCAGTGTGGAAATTGACCTTCACTACTTGAAATTGCCTTGACTTTCACTAAAGGGAGTCCTTTACATCAAAAAGGTTAAGAAACACTGCTGTACAGTACAAATACACACACTTTTGAAATGAACAAAGCATAAACATAAAACGTAGGCTAAGTTATTACATAAATTATTTAAACTTGTTTATTACTGTTCATTGATAATTAAACTAGGCCAGATAATCGCGATTCTACTGTATTTCATTGTTATTTTCATCATGCGGATCCTTGAGCACAGCCCTCATGCCAGGGCTTTTCTGTATATAAATTTATTTTACATTCATATTTCAAACATTTTTCAAAGGCTACCCTTGCCAGATGTGAAGCCTGATCAGAAAACAGAAAATAATCATATGACTGAGGCTTCGACTAAAAAATAACATGTAATCTTGCACATACCTTCATGATACATTCTGTACAAAATACTGGACTGGGAGACATCTTAAAAATTTAATAATTCTGATAGTACGATCCTAGCATAAGTAGTAATAGCAGCAATACAATTGAATTGGTTTTAAAGCTATATTTTGATCTTAACATAAGATTTTTTTTTTTTACATTTAACTTTGTATGAAAGCAATGTCTTTTTTTTTCAACTGATTGGTGAATTGGCTCAATTTTGGGATGCCATGGACTAGTTTAAACGTAATACCAACATGAAATTGCAGAAAATTCACTCAAATTCATCATTTGCAGAAAATTTCCTTTGCTAATAGCAGTTTTCCAAATTATCTTGCATCACATTCTACCTCTATTGTTTGCTTATCAAATTTTAATTCTAGGGTATCACACTTGAGGATTATCTTTTGTTTTTTCATTTTCTGAATGGAATCAATGATGTTGACACAGCTTTGACATTTTATCATATTGCAGGTGCATCTATTGACCAAGGTAAAAATTTGATTTGTTTTTCATAATGTTTTTCCCGTTTTATTTGAGGTGTTTATAGAATGTTTTATTTTTTCTCATAGTCATTGTTTAACTCACATTCTTGTGAATTGGTTTTTCTTCTAATACCTTAATTTCCTGTTTATAATCTGCAGATACAAATTTATTTATTTTTATTTATTTATTTATGAAATATTGTTGGCCCCATACAAGAGGATGCGATTAAAAGTGACAAAGATATTGTTTGATATTGGACAAAAACTAGTGATAGTGGAGGAGTCGACAATAGAGCTGGAGAGTTTTTTCCATTCACCAATAGTATGAGGAAAGAAGCTGTATTTAAAGCAGTCAGTAGAAGCAAAAATTGGTTTTATTTTAAGAGATGTAGGATGGTTAGGTTAGGATACCAGAAGTATTAAAGTTGAGATGACCATAGAAATTCTTGTATTAATCAAGAAATGAGATGAAGAGTAAAGAGAGGGGGAAGAGATTAGGTTTGTTTTTAAGTGTGGACACAGAAACAAAGGATGGCCAGAAGTCATTGACAAATCAAGTGGATTTATTTTGGATTCATTCGAGTTTGTCTATATTACTGGAGGTGTAGGAGTCCCAGATTTCAGCGGCGTAGGAAAAAATGAAGAGATGTAAGATTGGTAGCAGAGTAGTCTGATATCCTGAGTGGAATGTTTAAGGTGCGGAGTAAGAAAAATTTGTTGAAACATTTCTCTGGTAAACATAGTTAACATGTTCCAATGTAGGTTGGCTGCGATTATCACACCAAGGTATTTAATTTGATAAACTTGGGATAATGTTAAACTATTGATGGAGGTGAACTATTTTTGAAATATTGATAGGCATCTGCCATAATGAACACCAGCAATGGAAGCCAGGTTATGTTAGAGAAGTTCTTGATCAGACTCTTGGTGAACGGTACAGTAAATTGCAGTCATCTACAAAGAATCTAATGGTGCATTCCCGAGATTCTGGGAGGTCTTTGATGTAAAATAAGAATAATAACAGAGGACCGATCCTTGAGAGGTACCAGACTTTACGGAGGCGGAAGGGGAGTTGTGATCTTCAAAACGGACAAACTGTTTACAATATTTTAGGAGAGCCTCCACCCATATAAGTAGTTGCACATTGAGGCCAAGATTAGAGAGTTTAAGGAGAAGTTTATCATGGGGAACTTTATTATAAGCTTTAGAGCAATATAGGAGAATAATATCTTTTTGTAGGTTTTTATCTATGGCTCCCAAGAGGTCATGGAATAGGACCAATTAAGAGGCGGTGGAGACGGATTGTCTAAAGCCGTGTTGATTGGCGGAAAAAAATTAATGGAGTCTGAGTGGATATGGATTTATTTTGCTACAATATGTTTGAAGATTTTACAACAGGACGAGGTGATTGCTATTGGCCTAAAATTAAGGGGAGTGTAAAGTGAACCTGATTTATAAATTAGAATAATTTTATTGATTTTCCAGCCATTGTGGAGGATAGCGGTATTTAGGGAAGCATTGAACAAAATTAAAAGAAATTTAGAGAAATTTCACTGCTTTGAGAAAAATATTTTATCGACCGCTGTGTGTGTGTGTGTGTGTGTGCTCGCGGGCGGAGTGGAATCCACGTATGAAAATTTCATTCACAAATAATGAAATCTTAAAGAACAAAAGTGTTGTTTATGTGTAGCATTTAAAAAAAAAATGTTGATTTTTCTACTTGCATCCATATGCTATTTATAAATTTTTGGAAACCTTTTTTTTTTAATTTATTTTTAAATATTTATTTCTATTCCAATCTGTCAGGAAAAAAAAGCAGATAAAGGCACTGGTGTATCCTTTTCAGATGCTGTATGCACAAATGGGGGGGGGTGTTTCGTCTGCTGTAGATATTCTGTTTTTTTTTAACCTCAGAGCGTCAAGGCTGAACTCCCTTAGATTGGAAAAGAATGCCTTCAGCAAAAAAAACCCACTCTCCGTTTGTTAGTACTGGGTCTGAAAGGGATATATATACATTGCACTAAGAAATTCTGATGGTTTTTCAAGATACTATCTATAGATTATACACAGGAAAATACTGTAAATGATGTTTAAAAGGTTATAAAAAAATGACAATAAATTTCATTTTATAAATAATATTTTGTTTTATCTTTTGTATTTTTTTATACAATGGTTAGAACATAAGTTATGGTAAATATTTTTCAGTGAAAATGCAAGACCATGTGAAATTTCAAAATATTATATAAGAGGCTTCTATTCAACAAATTTTTCTGTGTAATGAAATTTTTTATAGAACACTCACATATTTGTTAATTTACCCTTCATCAAAAATTATTTCCCTTTAACAAATGTTTTAAAAGACTGGAGTGACTTCATTATATGGAGATTTTACTGCAAATGAATTAAACAGGACAATGTGCAATCTAAGTGGTATGTGAGGAAGCTTTCAGAAGCAGCAATGAACTACATGTGTTTGATACTACATGTGTTCCTTTGTCAAAGTTACTTTGGCAATAGAAAAACAAAGCAGAACACATCATCTAAGCCTCACCACCAAACTCATGCTGTTGTTCACATCTCTTCCAGTTCAGCATTGTTGATACCTTCTTTAAATGCACCCGCTATAAAAATTGTCTTACAACTTTGCAGTACTATATTTTTTCCCCTCATAACCAGGTACTGTTGCAATTTTCAACAATTTTAAATGGGTTGATAGCAAAATGGGGTAACTCTCATATAATGGGACATAATTGGTTGTAGGCAAGAAAAGTGTGCTTAGAAAGAGGAGAGAAAACAAAAGATTTCAGTATAATTTTTTCATCGTTAAATCATAGTTTGATGTAAATAGGGCTCAAGACCACACTGTATTTGTTATTTAGCTCGAAGTCACTTTTCAGCCTATTGGCTGAAATCAATATGTAGCAGTCTGTATGTATGTTATATACTGTGCATAAATTATATAATTTTAGTTGACTTTCCACTTCTCTTATTTTATCAGCTACATTAAAGCATGTGGCAAAAACTGTTGCACATTTGGATCTGAGTGACCATGTTATTGATGTTGTTTTTACTCTGTTCGATGAAAATAGTAAGTATTTTTTACTTTGTGTGTTTACAAAAAAATCTCTGTGTGATTAAAAAGGGAAGTAATTAAAAATATGTATTTTAGTTTTTTTAGAAAAAATTATTCTTTGTGTGTGTGTGTGTCTCCCACATTTTTCATTTTTTTCAATAGTTTGTTAATAAAAAACGTGTAAAAGTTTTTACTGTCCTGAATGTATCCTGTTACTGTCAGTTCTGTGAAGAAAAAAAAGGACCTATTATTCTATTTTGGTGCATCTATAAACATATGCTGACCGGCAGTCAGTGCTTGACTGCTGCAAAAGGCATTTCAAAGCAGCTGTTGACATTGTACATGTGCAACCTTGATAGAAAACTTGGATAAAAAAACCTAGAGCAATCCTCTATTGACAATGCAGCATTTTTATAGCCAAGCATGTGGATTTTCTCTCAGTGTAAGTCATTACTTTTGAGAACTTTCAGCCCAGACAACCTGTAATAGGCAGGGTGATTCAGAATTTAAGGATAAAACTTTAAGGAGTGATAGAACACGTCTAAACACAAGCAGTTTTTATCATACAATGCATAGTTAAAAAGCAAGCAGTTTATTGCTAGACAATGCTGTCATTGAATGCATAAAGCACTGGTTTTGTCACTTATCATTTCTTTGGGGATTAAAGAAGACATGGCAGGTTTCTCACAAACCAAGAAAAGGTGGACTTGCATTTCATGTATGGTGCTGTGGACTCTCGAAGCTTAAAGACTGCATCGTTAGTGTTTTTCAAAAAGACGCATATCAGAGAGATAGAACAAGAAAAAAACCTTTGAGCGATTAAACCAGTGTCTGTGCAAAACAAGCTTCTTGTGTCATCCCCATGCTTCTGGCATGCCCTGTATCCTACATGTCACTGACAAGAGAGCCCAGACACTGGAGCAATTGCTTGAAGGTAGGTGAACATTTCCAGTGCAGTCTTTGAAACTCCAGAGTACTCCCGTCTGCATCACTTATACATGGAGTTGATGTTCCCCTTGCCTTAGTTTGTGAAAGCAGCCATCCCTTCTGCCATCAATAATATAAATGATTAAATGATAACTAAACCATTGCTTCATACATTTAATGACAGCTTGCATCAGGCCATGCATTGTTTGACTAAAATTACTTATTAAGATGTGTTCTATCACTCCTTAAAGTTTTGCCCACAAGTTCTGAATTACTCTGTATATATATACATACACACACAGTGAAACACCCCTTCTTTACTGCCCAATAATAATTATATGTTTTATTTTAGTCTTCAATAAGACCATCTTTTTTTCACTGTCACCCCTCTTTTATGGGTGAATTTTTTTATTTTATTTTTTTGCCCCACCAGTGTCTGCTAAAGAAGAGTTTTACTATATATATATATATGTGTAATGGTAAATGTGATAAATCAATGATTAACCATAATTGATGATTATATGCATGATCACCAATCATCTGAGTAAGTATTGTTACGAAACATATCGGTAGCATAATTTGTAGACGACCCCTCAAGTAAACAAAGCCATGAGGAAAAGAAGAAAGATTATTCTATTGGTCGAGAACATTCCGGCAAAAGTCTGCCCCCGTCATGAAGCGCCACTCTTCGAGAACTACGAGTGATGCTGGAATCTTCTGTTTCTTGAACGTTCAATGAGTCTATAAAAATGATGCGATCAAGAGATGAGTGAGAGAGAGTTATTGGACTTTACGCTCAATAAGAAAACTCTGATCTGATTAGCGTGTATCTCTGCTTGTAAATACATGTAAAAATTGCTGTTCTATGAATAAATTTGCAATGTTCTGCAAAGTGTGTCCCTTCTCTGCTTATTTCAAGGACTTGTGAAAAATTATCCAGAACAATTTGGTGTCAGAAGTAGGATAATTCAAGGACTTGAATGGTAAAGATATAAGAGGAATGGAGATAGACGAAATGAGAGAGAACAGCTGATCAAGTTGCTGTCTGTGATGGGGCCAGATGAGTTTGGCATCGTGGAAGAAATGAATAAATCTGCCGCCACGGTCAACACATCTATCGCTGCTGTGAAAAATTATGTCACCAACTCTATCGCTGAAGTAAGAGAAGATCTTGTCGGCATGAAGAGAGACATCGCCACTGCCATCGCTGAATTAAAAGAGGAGCTTTTTCACAGGAGATGAACTCTGTCACTGAGAGGGTGAGCGTGGTGGAGGGAACAGTGAACGCGGACGATGAGAAGCTCTCGAAGAGGATACAAGAGCTGGAACAGAAAATTCAAGACCCTACCTTTTTCGCAGATGCTCACCAGATCCTGCCAGCCATAGCTGACATCAACCAGCCAAACATCAAGCCCTCGACGTATGACGGAAGGACATCATGGTCGATCTTCAGGACCCAGTTCATGATGATCGCTCTTGATCAAACTGATGGGACTGTTCTGAAGGCCTTCCACCTAGCTGCTGTTCTTCGAGGGAAAGCTGCAAAAATGCTTCAGACGCTCGCCGCTGAGGGCCGCTTCAGCTATGAAGCTCTGACGAATGCACTGGAGTTGAGATTCTGAGAAAATTATTTAAAGGACTTTCACACCGGCTGCAACTTAACACTAGAACCGCGGAGTGGGTCAATTTGACCCAAATCAAACTTTGTTTTCATTGATCTTGAAAACTTATAAGCAGATGTTAAAAAAATTTTGTGACTTTTCATGATATGAAATGAATATTAATTAATTCACGAAAATTTTATTATCTTCACATTCGTGTTTCAGAGCTATAAGCACTTATACCTAGAACCACGGTTTGGGTCATTTTGACCCAACGTACTATTCTATAGGAAAAAAGGGGTGCAGAATTTTCTTGGAAGTGGTTACCCTTTCTAAAATTTTTTGTAAATGAAGGTAGTGAAGGATAAAGGTCTTTCAAGGTCAAGGCCAATTCATTGTCAGAGCAGATTATTTTTTTTTCAATGGGGTAATGGCACAAGTGGAGCTAAATATTTTTTCCTTTGTAAACTTGAATACATGGAAATCTGACGGGACTCAATGAAGATTTTGGAAGAGTAAAAGCTTAACTCTAGAAAAAACGTGTAGTTGAAATTTCTGTAGGCAAACGATGTCACAGAAAAAGAGTAAACTTCTGGCTTGCACCAAATATGTTTTGCACGGATTTCGAAACCTTGGGAAGTATCAGCGTCCAACGAATCTCTCTTTCAAAGCACATAGTGATGCAACTGATCAAGCCATTTGAGAACAAGGGCAGAAATGCCTCAACCGACACCTCTTTTCACTACATTGAAGCTGGCTCAAATGCTAAAAGCCAAGAAATACGAGTTTAGTAGAGACGATGAGACAAAATCGAAGAGCAATATTATCTCACACAATAAAGATAGTGAAATTACAGTTGTATGGAACAATGATGCCACAATGACAATTTATCAAGGAAAGAACGATATAAGTTTTTCATTACTCAGCATGCTTCATCTGGCAGTCGATATTGGAAGTAGTTAGCCCCGAAAAGCTTCCTCACACACACACACACAAACTATTTCACACTACAATTAAACAAAGTGTAACAATCATAGTTGTAGCGATCAAATGCCCAGAAAATATTCGGCATCATAGACATTTTCTATAACATCCTGGATCTCAATATAAAAATATTCCTGTATTTTGTATAGAGCAGTACAGAAGGCCAGAACTATTTTTTGAAAGCAGTTCCTCTAAAATCTTATCGAAGAGCTGCGTTCATCATATGTGTTGCCCTTGCGCAAAAGGAAACATTCGTGCGCTCTTGATCATGTATCTGTTCGTGAGCGATCAAAATAATAATAATAATAGTAATGAATAAAAATAAACGAGTCTGATATGTCAGATAACATAAAAATGTGGAAACAAAACTGTTAATTTTGCATGGGTTGTGCAACTTCAACATGCGATGAATGTGCAAGAATATTGAAAAAACAAATTGCTCAACTGCTCATCATAAATTCCTTATCAGTAAGAAATCAATACTTATTTGACAGAAGAATATTATAGACTTTTTTTCATGCTCAATTTGACATCCTTATTTTACATCTTTGTCATATTATGGGATTACTGAAAAATCTTTTTGGAGTGAATTGAGTAAATAACGTATACTAAATCTTATTTTTACTGAATTACATAATTTTTTTAGCTAATTTTGAAGCCCATTTTATATTGATAAACAAATATAATTTTCCATTATGAATACGCAATTAAACAACATTGATTAAGAGTAGGGAGAAACCCAGAAACCAAAAATAAATATCCTGTTTTCGCTATGAAACACTGTTTTTTCAAAGTTTGGGTCAATTTGACTCAGTCCGCGGTTCTAGTGTTAAGACCAGAAAGCAGAAGACCAGCAAAACATTGCAAGAGCTGGCCATGGACATCGAGAGACTCTCACAGTTGGGATATCTCGACTGCCCGCCGGACATCAGGGATGGGCTGACTCTGCAGGGCTTCTGTAACATATCTCCCCTAAGGGCTTTATGTTCCATTAACCCTTTTCTATTTACTTTAACTTTAACACAAAGTGGTCCCCCAGGAGAAGACTTAACCAAGTCATGAATTTTTGTTTATATAATGTTTATTTATGTTTTATATGTCGATATTTTCACTGTAATGATATATATATATATTTTGTATGAAATGTATTTAATATTTCTATATACCTTGTCTCACGAGCGGAGGTACCCACAGCCTTCTGTCCCATCATCACTATTGCACGATCTCAAATTGCCATAGCCATGTAAACAATGGGAGAAGCCTGATCAACTTCCTCCGTCTTGGCTCAACAAGAAAAACCCATAAAAAAATAATAGTGTTTCGATAATTGCAAGCCACGTCTCGGTATGCAAATCCATCGAGTAATGTCATAGATTTCTCTGTGTGCGGCAAAGGTCAACAGATTCATGGGGAGGGGCGTGCCCCCCCCCCCCCCAGCGTCAAAGGTGGAGTCAATTGATCCAATGTATATATGAATTGACATCATTGTGCCCCCCAGACTTCCAAGTCTATCTCCACCTAAGAACAGTATGCGGATTGGTCTAACGAAAAAAACCTGTTCTCTGCCGCTATATATACACCTGGCTGAAGCTATAGCATGGCATTCATTCTTCCGTTCATCCAGCTTCGCCAACAAGCAGTTCTGAGTGTAGAGCAAGAAGCTCTCACCCTTACCTACTAACGTCATACGATGACGTGAGTGTTCTCTAACCATGTTCAACTAATATTTTCGAGTGTAGTGTTTCGTACTGCTCCAGCTGGTCTGGGTAGTTGGTGATGAATTCTCACGTACAGTTAATAGATATTTACATTAAGTTCACAAGGTGATACGGTGGTTGATGTTATCGTGATACGTCCGGCAGTGATGTGATTACGGCTTCTTGCAACGAATAGCAATGGTCAACTTCACGTAATGAGATCTCACTAGTTGTCTCTGGTGTGTCGTCTTCCTGTCAACTAACATCTAATCTTGTGTGCCGTGTCATCGATGTGCAGATTGGTGAATCGCGATCTTTGCGACATTATTGTCTGATTCCTCAGAGAGGTTGTCAGGATTCTCTTAGCCTGAGTGGATTGCTGCTGACATAATTGGGCGAGGTCTTACATGTTTATATATTGAGAATTCTTATTGAAGTGTGATTCACATTTTCAGTTGTATAAATGTCCTAAATAAGATTAAACTGGTGATAAGGGCATTAGAGGGAAGAGCGTTATCATGGTGGCAAGGCATAGGCCGATATGAATGGTTAAATTATGGCAAATTATGAATGGCAAAAATTAGGACAGGTGGGTTCCTGGGGAAAATTCAAACAATTATTATTGTAAACATTCTCAAAATATCACACCCAAGTGGAGTTAGCATGAGCCCTGTTTTCTGAGAGTTACACAACAGGCTCTTACTTAGATTTTGTACTTCATAAATTAGATCTTTTTCAATCTTATGATTTGTTTTTTTCTGACTCTGACGAAATTGAGTTAATTATTTCTCAATTACCATATACCTTGAGGACTTACCTAGAGGTAAGATGATCAGACAGTCTACAAAATTTGTTCATGATGATAGACCAGTGTACTCGATCACGAGAAAGTTCAGGTCGAAATACTCCACCCCAATTTCTCAATAACCAGGGACAAGTTCAACCAAGAAATGGTAGTCCATCATCAATCAGGTGCTACCAGTGTAACCAGTCCGGACATATGGGCTGACAGAGCACATTGAATCAGGTTCAGGGAAACTGGCGGTGGGATACATAGGTAGAGGCAGTGTGTCCAACAACAAGTAGTCCCCTGAATTAAAATTCTTGCGTCCCATGTTCCGTGTTAACCGTGTATTTTCAAGAGCAGTGGTGGACACAAGTGCTGATAGGTCCATCATCAGCTTTCATTTAGCTCAACAGGTGGGTTCTTCCCAAAACCAGGTACAACCATATAGAGGTCCGAATTTTCGATTGGTCTCTGGTGAGCACTGTCGACCTGTGAGAGTCCTTTGGGCTCAGCTAGAAATATGAAATAGTATTGTGCACGTGGAGTTGATAGTGCTCACTAGAGTTCCTTTCTACATCCTAATAGGAAAAGATGTCTCTTTTTTTTACATATTCCAGAAACTGTGGATCATCTTCAGATGTCCAATTTGATGGCCGTATGATAACACTCTAATAACACTTCTAAATGTCCTCATTTTGTCCTGAAAATACCAGGTTTCAGCCCCAAAGCGATGAACTGGCGGGTATATCGCATAGTTGGAATGCAGGGGGACCATCGGGAGAAAAACACGTCGAGTCTCACAAAAAGGATTGGTGAATGACATATTCACTAATTGTGTCTCACAAAAAGGATTTGTGATAGACATATTTACACCTGTAGCACATTTGGGGTTGGTTTGCACGGGCGCACTAGAATTAACTCCGGTATTGGGAGTGCTATTCAAATTATCGTCCATGATTCGAAATATTTTCACACTAAACAAAAATAATATACATATAATAAACAAATCAATAGAAAATTGCCAAATATTGCCAGAACTAGACTTAAAAAGGTCAAGCCCCCAATTTGTAACGTTTCCTATAGGCTACGTCCCGTGATTTGTACATCCATAATATAAGTCTCAGGCAAACTCAAAGAAAAAATAGGCAATTTCCAAATTAAATCGTTTATTATTTCACAACTCCACATTCTTACGTTACGTTCCTTAAATAAATCAATTTTTACAGTTAAACACAATTGCCAAATTCTCAATATATAAACATGTAAGACCTCGCCCAATTATGTCAGCAGCAATCCACTCAGGCTAAGAGAATCCTGATGACCTCTCTGAGGAATCAGACAATAATGTCGGCAAGATCGCGATTCACCAATCTGCACATCGATGACACGGCGCACAAGATTAGATGTTAGTTGACAGGAAGACAACACACCAGAGACAACTAGTGAGATCTCATTACGTGAAGTTGACCATTGCTATTCGTTGCAAGAAGCCGTAATCACATCACTGCTGGACGTATCACGATAACATCAACCACTGTATCACCTTGTGAACTTAATGTAAATATCTATTAACTGTACGTGAGAATTCATCACCAACTACCCAGACCAGCTGGAGTAGTACAAAACACTACGCTCGAAAATATTACTTGAACATTGTTAGAGAACACTCACGTCATCGTATGACGTTAGTAGGTAAGGGTGAGAGCTTCTTGCTCTACACTCAGAACTGCTTGTTGGCGAAACTGGATGAACGGAAGAATGAATGTCATGCTATAGCTTCAGCCAGGAGTATATATAGCGGCGGAGAACAGGTTTTTTTCATTGGACCAATCCACATACTGTTAACCTTCGGCGCACGGAGAAATCTATGACGTCACTCGATGGATTTGCATATTGAGATGTGGCTTGCAATTATCGGAACACTATTAGTTTTCTATATGTGGCAACAGGCTCAACAAGATGGAGAAAGTTGATGAGGCTTCTTCCATTGTTTAGATGGCTATGGCAATTTGAGATCGTGGAATTGTGATTATGGGATGGAAGCCTGGGAGTACCTCTGCCCATGAGACAAGGTATGTAGAAATATTAAATACATTTCATACAGTGAAAAATCGCCATATAAAACTTAAAAAACATTATATAAACAAAAATCCAGTGACTTGAACAGGTCTTTTCCCGGGGACCACTTTGTGTTAAAGTTAAAGTAAATAGGAAAGGGTTAATGGAACATAAAGCCCTTAGGGACGATATATTACACTTTATCAACTCCGTCAAGAACCCCGACATCCAGCAGGCATTGTGTCTGGGCAAATACAAGGATGTGAGAAGTGCTCTGGTCTATGCTATGAAATTCAAAGCAGCCGAGCAGGCTTCGAGGAGAGACAAACGAATGGTCATCGGTGCTGTTACGGAGAAGGACTCTGCGGCTCACGTCATCAGAGAGTTGAAAATACTTCTGAAGAGTGCCACCAATGACCGTGGGAACCGGAAAGACAAGTCACGGGTGTGCTGGAAAAGCCCTGAAAAAGGCTACCTGCGAAGCGTATGCTCAATCATGGCTGCCAGTACGAGAAATACGCCATGCCGAGTGTACCATGTTTCACAGCTGCATGGTGGAGACCATGGGCTCTACATGAGAGGCGAAATTGATGGACTCCTGTGTAGAATGGTAATCGACACAAGGGAGACAATGTGAGCATCGTCAGGACGGACTTGGCTCAAAAATTCCATAGGTTTGGTAGCCTACAAGACAATTTATAACCTCAATTCATAAGAAAGGAATTATTCTAAATTGTTGTAGAGAATTTGTTTGATTAAAAAATGAAATAGAATTTCTTTCATTTTTAAAAAAAGATCTTTGAGTGCCACTCCTGATACCATGGATCAGCCATCCCTATTCTAAGAGGTTCTTCTTGAGCATATTGATGGTAAAAGAAATTTGCATAAAATAAAGTGAAATATCACTCAAAGTTTCAAATCACTTTTTATTCTTTTGTTTCAAAAAACTAGAACACTTAAACTTGTTGGGCGCGGTAGCCCGGTCGATAAGATGCTCGCCTAAAGTACCAAAGGATGTTTAGAGGTGTCGCGAGTTCGATACCCAGTTCGTCCTTGTCAGAAAACTTTCCTAACACAGGGGTACAACAAAAAACGGTAACTTGACCGCAGCAAAAATTGCTACCGCAGGGAGTCCCCCATCGAGGGGTTAGCGCACCAACCTCTCGATGAGTATGAAAAACAAGCCTGCCGTTCGGAATCGGCAATAAATTGTAGGTCCCGGTCTAATTAGCCCTCGTGTGCAGAAAATGATCGTGGTGCGACAAAAATTATCAAATGATCAAACTTAAACTTGTTTCAAATAGTTGGAACATCTGACTCAAAACAGATTATCAGATGAATATTATCATGTGAATCTACATCAACTTGATGAAATAAATGACAAAACCAGGAAATATAATGTAGGCTAAACCTATAATAGTTCAGTTTTAACATTACTGATACGAAAGGGGGGTATTTCTACAAATGCAAAATTATATGTGTGTATTTGCTTGGACAATATGAGAAAGTGTGTGCTGATATGGTAAAATGCTTTGTACATTGGCCATCTTTGGCCTTGCCCTTGGATTTTATGCATCAACACATTGAATCGATAACTCTCTGGCGTGACTATAATTTGCCGATTACAGCTAACTTGCCATTTATATAGTTTGTTTTTTTAATCACAACATCACAATCTCTTGGTGCGATTAACATCAGGTACTATCATCCAGATATCACAAAAACACTGCAACATCCGTGAAGTTTTATGGGCATGGCTGAGTTCTTGATTGAAATTGCATTTTCCATCATTAAACAAGGTCTTTGGCTGCTGGAATGAGAAAATGCAGACAAATAAATCAGAGGATTTCTCTGGATGTGTGTGAATTTGTAGACTTGTATGGAGATGGCAATATTTAATTTTCCATAAAAATTTTGCAGATGTGAATTGCTGCAGCATCAATACAACTTCTTGGCTGGGGGGGCACGGTAGCCCAAGTCGATAAGATACTTGCCTAAAGTACCAAAGGATGTTTAGAGGTGCCGCGAGTTCGATACCCGGTTCATCCTTGTCAGAAAACAGAAAACTTTCATGACACAGGGGTACAACAGAAACGGCGACATGACTGCAGAAAAAATTGTTACCAAAGGGAGTCCCCCATCAAGGGGTTAGCGCACCAAGCCTGCCATTCGGAATTGGCAATAAGTGCACAGAAAATGACCATGGCGCGGATCAAATTCTTGGCTAGGGTGAAATCTTTATGGTAAATAAAAATGTCATCTCTGTAAAAGTCTTCAACTTCTGGAGTCACTAGAGAACCTAATGCACATCTGCATCCAGAGAAGTCTTCTGATGCATTGGTCTACATTCTTTGGTTCCAGTAGCTAGCTGAAGACTTTGAAGATAGAAAATACAGTTTTGATCAAGAATGCAGTCATGATTATCAAACTTCACTGATACTTTGGTGGTTTTGTGATATTTGATGGCAGTACCTGATGGTAATCCTATCAAGAGATTGTGGTGACATAAAAGAAAAAGAAGCTAAACAAATGCAAGCCAGCTATTATTGCTTGACAACTGTTACAATAAGATACATGGTTGATCTCTAATCTATTTCTGTGCCAAAGACTCATCAATTCAATGTCTTAATGTGTAAAATCTATGATCAAGGCCAAAGATAGCCACAGTACAAAGTATTCTTATGATATTCGCACACATTTTCTCATATTGTTCAAGTAAATGCACTTATAATTTTGCATTTTTAGAAATTTCCTTGTTTTGCACCAATGTTAAAATTGAACTTCATTGTAGGTTGACATACACAACCAGGAGAGAAAATGATCAACTTTATGTCAATTTGCATAAAAATATTCATGTAATAATCTATTCTCAGTCATGTTCTAATTTTTTTTTAACAAACGTGTGTTTGGAAACTTTAAACTAAGACTAGATCAGCTACTGGTTAATTTGGAGGATGGTGTATCAATCATTTAGATGACCAGAGGTAGCATAAAAATTATATCCAACTATAAATTATATTTAGTTCATATATAGGTGCCTATTTTGGATTGATGCTTAATTCATAATCATATATGTGTTTTAATGTTATTTCTTTGTTTGATATAGTGGATGGGCAACTAAGCAATCGTGAATTTGTAGCTGTTATGAAAGAGAGATTACATCGAGGATTAGAAAAGCCCAAAGACACAGGCTTTGTAAAGCTCATGGACTCAGTGTGGAAGTGTGCTAGATTGAAAAAGCCTGTTCTTTTAGATGTGTGAAAATAAGCTTTTTTTCGCTTGCTATAGTGGAAACTTTGTTATCCACATCAAGTTTAGAGATTACCTTGTATGAAATTTTGAGAAGTACGGTATGAAGAGCAAACAATTCAGTTCAACGAAAAAGACATTAATTTTGTGATATGGTTTTGATAGAAACTATAAGTGATAAAAAAAATTAATAAATAAGGGTTATGTAGCTATATAAATTTTTGAAACTAAATATTTTTATATTTCTTCAAAGCAAACTTGTTTCCTAAAAAGTTGCTAAGAGTTTTCTAGACATTCTAGGTTTTTTTTTCCAATGTAATCATGTATTTCTCATTTTAGAATGATGCGCTTCTGGTGCTGGAATTTTAGGAAATGTATTTGTTCTCTGTGTGCCTATGCAACTTGTCTGTTTATGAATATTTTCAGCTTTTTAATGGCCTTCTTCAAGGAATGCTTTTCCAGTAAAATTATGTGTGAGATCCTCTATTTTTAAATTTTATAACCTGCAAGTGCTAATTTCATATATGGAATTACAGCACAATAAGTGATAGTATGAATTTATGGTGGGCAATCTTTTTCTGTCTTGAGCACCATATCCAAAGTTCAACTCATAATCAACTAGTGCTTTCCCTTTTAATCTTTAATGTTGTCAAAAACATATATATACTGCTGATTTTTTATACATATATACCCCAGTTTTTGGACCTCTCTTTAGGAAAATGCTGTATTTAGTGATGCTGCCTTAGTCTTGATCATAAAATTTTCACGGAACAAACTTCCTATACAACGAAATGTTTCACTGTATTTGCGTGGTTTTGTCAAACAATGGTTACATTAATAAGAGTATAAAAACCTGCTAATTACTTTCAGCTAAATGTGGCCTTTCATGATTCTGGGCTCAGCTGTAAAAAATATCTGATATAAATAAAACCATGAATTAGCTTCAAATGTTCTCATGCTGTCATTGGAACTCTTGAAAACCTAATATGAATGTATAAAATTCCATATTTGTACAATATGTGGCCTTTCAAGATGCAAAGGTTTCATTTTTTCTCATTTTTTCTGTCGAGTTGGCCCAGTTTATGTTCAACATGGTTTTGTTTTCAATCCTTCTGATGCGAGTTCTAGTGAATTCATCTATCATTAAAAATTGAAGGCACAATATAATATTTAAAAGTTTATGAAAAAGATGAAAACTGTGTGAAGTAGTTGAATTTAATATAGGCTGTGTTGTGATATTAATTTATTTGAATGAGCATGGCATTAAACTGACAAGATATTGTAGGCGTGGATCCAGAGAGATCATCCCTAATATTCAAATTATCCAAAAATCCAAATTAACCACGTTTGAATTTGACTAGTTTACCTGTACTACCTAACTTCAGCAGTCTT
This sequence comes from Pholcus phalangioides, assembly GCF_987345545.1. NCBI lineage: Eukaryota > Metazoa > Arthropoda > Arachnida > Araneae > Pholcidae > Pholcus > Pholcus phalangioides. Next base: position 34,039,756 of record NW_028301600.1, on the reverse strand, counting down.
GCATCAAAAATTTTTAGTTCCCTATATGATTTGTGACTTTACAAATCATACAAGCACCTAAAATGTTTTATTAGAAACTACTGAAGTTAGGTAATACAGGTAAACTTGGCTAATTCAAATGTGGTTAATTTGATTTGAATTTTTTCTATAATTCTAATGTTAGGGATTCCCCCTTGAATTTCTTATTTAATTTAATGTTGAAATTACTAGTTCAATTCGATCTTCTCTCCCCCCCCCCCATGTTTTGGATAATTCGAAGTTGATTCAGATATGTCATTTGCAAAAAAATTTCCCTTTTCTCATAATTACTAGCTAACTTTTAGTCATCTGCTTCCCTGGTTTACTGCTCTTTTGAAAATATAGCATGTAGCTTACATTAAAATATTTAAAAAGTTACACATTGATTTGCATCTGAAATCATACAATAAAATGGGGGGAAATCATGTTTTACCACTTGGTATTTTTATCTAAAAATGACCCAAAATAATCCTTTTCTTTCACCATTTACTCACTGATGTTTCTTAAAAAAATGAATAGGATCATTGCCACAACAAGGCGCGGATCCATGGAAATGTGTTGGGAGGGCTGATTTATTGTGTAGGTTTTTAAGATCGTCCTGCAGCAGAAATGTTTTCTTTATATTATTTGGCTCTTGGGAGGAGCAATCGTGCCCCCTCAGGATCTGTGCCTGGCTGCAACTAGGGGAGCAGGTGGGTCTGGTGCGCTGTGGGCCAGACCAGAGGGGATGTGAATTTCACACTTTAACATCCCTTTCAACATCACTGGAGGTGCCAAAATGTGCTCTTGTTCCGTCTGACCAAGCATATAGTTGTGGCCCTAAATAGGATGCGAGTAAAAAAATCACAGCTTCTCCGTAGATGACCACAAAAAAGGTCCAGTTAAGGTTTTTGCATTAGTTTAGCATATGCCCAAGCAGTAGCACAAAAATCTAACGTCACATTCAGACATGAGTACTAAGTCGCTATAACAGAATATGTTTTGTAACATTTTTATATTTAAACAAATATATATATATATATATATATATATGTACATACTTGTAGATAAGCATTATTGGATGAAGGCTTCTTCATTCATGGAGTTTGTTAGAACAATCATATCATCTAAGTTAGCTGTTAAAACTTTGAATGGCTTTATGATGTTGCTGTGTTTGCACTGTTGTAGCTCCTTCATGCTAGTTTTTGGTTTGAATGTCTTCACTATGTTGCTATACATAACTTCTGAAGTACCATGAAAGAGTCAGGTTTGCCAGAACTTATGTTGTGATGTTGCTGAAGCAACACCAATGATTTAAATCAGTCTTCCAAACTCATTTTTCTCGTAGTGCTACCCGTCCTGGTCCATTTCATCACCTGAGGTACACAATCGCCTACTTTGGGAAACACTGATTTAAATCATATTTTTTCAGTGAGTGAATAAAGTGCACTTCAAGCAAAACCAATTTAATTTTGCTTTACTGAGCTCCCGACGAAAGTTGCAAACAAACCACTGTCGAATCTCTCTTAACTAACTCTTCAATCAGATTTTCTCTTTCGCCAGCCTTAAAAAATCCTTTCCCTTACTTGATGTTGTAATTTATTTTATGTTTCTACACCGTATTTACAGTGATTTGTAGTAGTTATGCTGTAGATAGTAATCATTTTACTGTATGAAATATGATCTTCTAATTTTTTTTATTATAATTTATTTCTTCAATTTTGAAATAAGTGTAAAGCAATGTTCCACTTTGAAGATAAATACCTAACAAATAAAATACCTAAAGAATATCTAATAGATTCAACATACACTGCTCAAAACAAGTAGGGGCGCAAGCGAAAAAGTGAAGAAAACCGTGCGAGACAGCCACGTATTGGCATACAATGGATAGTACACGCGTATCAATGCGCAATACAGAAAAAAGATGTAAAAAAATTTGGAATTAAGCTTTAATTCTTTGAAAATATGGAAAAAACATGAAAAGATGATTTAGGGCAACAATTTGGTTACACGTAAACGATAAAAAAAAGTACTATTTAGACATGATGCATGAGTTTTAATAGGGCGTGTGGTCTCCTCGAATAGCTAAGACTGCTGCACACCTGTTTGCCATGGATGCGATGAGGTTATCGATCAGACTTTGGGGAATACTGTTCCACTCCTCAAGAAGTGCAATCTGCAAGTCTCGGAAAGTAACAGGCGGCCTTGGTCGCGCAGCAATGCGTCGTCCAAGGCCAGCGTGCTCTCCTGACCTGAATGCGATTGGATTCAGGTCAGGAGAGCACGCTGGCCATTCCATACGCTGTATTGTTTCAGCTTCAAGCATGTTCTCCACCAGACGAGCTCTATGCGGTCGGGCATTATCATCCTGGAAAACAAAGGAATCTTCAATGGCTCCAGCGTAAGGGATGACATGAGGTCCATGAGGTCGCAGTATCTCGTCTACATACCTTCGGGCCATCAAAGTGCCATTCCGAATGATATGCAGGTCCGTACGTCCGCCTATGCTCATTCCACCCCATACCATCCAACCAGCTCGTCTGTATTGTGACCTTTCACGAACGAATGCGGGGTTATTTCGAGTGCCCCTGTCCCTCCATACCAGAACACGTCGGGTGTCACACTCCAGACTGAATCGGGACTCGTCTGTAAACAGCACTTGGCTCCAATCATGTTGCTCCCAATCTCGATGTTCAGCAGCCCATCTTCTTCGGGCTGCACGGTGGCGTGGAGTCAACGGAATGCAGACCATTGGCCTACGTGCATAGAGCCCTCCCTCATGAAGCCGATTACATACTGTTTGGCTGGACACCCTTCGTCCTGTTGCCAAGAGCAACCATCTTTGCTGCTGCGTAGCATTCTCTGTTCTGTTTCGACGGGCTGTTAACCGTATATACCGGTCATCAGTTGCTGTAGTGGCGCATGGCCGACCTTGCCCTGGTCGACGTCTAACATTTCCTGTTTCTTGGAATCGATTCCACAGCCTTGCAACAACACTTCTGGCGACTCCAACAGCGTCCGCAACACTACGTTGTGTTTGCACGGATTCCAGTCTGCCTATAACACGCCATGCCATGGATTCCGGTAAATCACGTTGTTGAGACATCCCTCAAGTCACCTTGTCTCAAAAAAAAAATACTGCGCAATCGAATTTCACAGTTACGGCAGTAAAACATACGTTTCAGCAACATCCCGATTTCTGCCCTTATCTCCTTTTTCTGGTTTCTGACGTCGTGAACTTTGATTTGCATATGAAGTTTTCTTCTTCCGTTTCCTGCTAGGCTTTAAATTATGGATGATTCATTTTATGTTACTTATTGGTATACATCTTTGCGTAATTTTGTTAAAACCATGTGCTTACCCTAATTGTTTTGAGTAGTGTATATTAATTACATACACAATTTAATTTTGTACAGCAGCAGAACTTCCCATTATCCTTGAACGAAAATAATGATAATTTTTATCTTACAATTATGTTAATATCCTTTCAGTGTGTTGTAAAAATCAAAATATTAGTCTGCAATTAAATAATAAATCTTGGACAGTAATTCCATGTCAATTGAAGTATTTACTGAGGGGTTTCACTATAAATTTTCCAGCAGTGGAATTGTTATAAAAATAAAGTTTTCACAAAAATCTATATTGTTAAATGGTAATACACCAACTCATCTTGTTCCTTAATATTGTCAATTAGATGCAGCAGTAAAAAACTTGTTGTGCAGTTTCACTGAGATATTTACTCGTATCCTATTTTTTTTTCATCCAAAATGGTTTCAGACCCCCTTTGTTTTGGATATAGAAGGTTCTACTATAATTTAAATTTCCTTCATTCAACCAAATAATTTCTTATCTATCTAACATTTTATCCAAGTTAGGCTGGTTAAGAGAGATTCTACTGTATATTGTGTGTTTCTAGAATAACCAGTTACTTTCTTACAAACTTTCATGCTATCACTACTTAAACTTTCTCATTAAGAATGCCCTGCTCATATTAGCTATATCACAAAAATGATCTTAATTTTCATTTTCTTTTATAATACAAATACAAAGGCCACAACAGGCAAATTGTCCAACAAGGTGGCTGAAAAAATTATGCCCATAAAAAATATGGATGTCAAATATAACCAAAATTCGCAATATAAAAGCATATATCATCAAAACAATTTAATAATATATAATACACCGCCCATAAAAAAGATTATGGTTGTCTTATCTAAGTATGGATAGCTTCTTAATTTTTCCCACTATGTTTATTGTACTTTTTAAATGTATCAGATGTGTTAGAGTAAACGACAATAATAATTTGTTGTATTTTATACTGTGATAATATGGAAATGTTAATCATACTTGTATCTATAAGACAATTCTCTCATAAGGGTCTTTAAACTGATGTCTATAGAAATTTATGTTTATGAAGGTAAAATGATGTGAAATTTTATATGTACACATCAACGCAAAACAGCATTAAGTCTTCCCATTTTTTAATGAAAGAGCCCATTGCTAATTTGGAAAAACCCATTCACATATTCTTTGTTGTGGAGGATATCATTTCAATCATACATATAAATTGAATGTTTTTTTAAAGACAGAATCATCTAAAAAAACATTTAGCCACCCAGTAATGCCTATAAACTTCTTTCTTTGGTGCCTTATTGAAAGGATACTAAAATAGCCCTCCATATAATCAAGCTACTTATAGACATTATGTGCGAACAGATTCAAGCCATTAACATTGACACTTTGAAAAGAACATTCTATAAATTTTTAGTAATTCATTCAAGTATACTTGGCTATAGAGGGAAATCACTGAACTGATTATGGCCAGAAGTCATGTTCTACATCTTTGAAAGTAAGTACACAAATTTTTAAGCCATAATCGTGATAATACTAATTTTTATAGACCATAGTTTAAGACCTTTAGCTAGAGAATCACCCTATATTATGCTGATATTCCAAGCTGTTAAGTTGCAATGAAAAAATGTCAATATACCAGGAGGGAGAAAAGCTTGTTATCTAGTCAATAGTAAGTTATATGTGAATATACCATGTTGAGAAAAAATGTATTATTTTTCCACAAATGTGATTAATGTAATCATTGCAAAATACCGGTACTTGATTTTTTTTTGTAAGTTCATGATATTTTTCTAAAAAATTCTTTTCTTTAAAATTCAGTAGTGGAAAGTCAAATATTCATATTATATTCATTTATTTTTCTGTTTTTTTTTCCTTCTGTTGCTGAAATGATCTTTAAATTAATGTTCATATCTTATTAGTACAGGGTGATTCTTATAGAACCAGTCCCATGAATATGCTAATAATTCTGTAGTGAATGTAATAGCTTATAACATTCAGATATATTAATCTGTGAGCTTTGTTATGTCTAATTGAGAAATAATTTTCTTATGACGAGTGTTGTATAACAAGTCAAAGAGCCTCAAAAAAGAGAGGATTCGTCTGGAAAAGATCACATTTCTGTTGCGATCAGTTCAATCACCGAAGGTACACTACAACCCCCCCCCCCCCCCCCCCAAAGAGAAAATTAAACATCAAGTGGCCAGGTACGTTCGCGAAAACAACAGCCATTTTAATGAATTGCTCATGTTCACTCCTGGTCACAACTAATGCCACTCGAATATACAGTGCACAATCGAAGGTCAATTATATATCAAATACATAATTATAAATATGGTATCTTTTGTAATACATCTCATTTTGTGGGGCTGGTTGTATATGAATCACCCTTTATTCTACTATTGCATCCTCATATTTAATAAGTAAATGTATTTTACAATTGCCAAGTTTTCCCTCATCGTTGCATAGTTGAATAACTTCTATTCAGAACATAAGTAATGCTTTTATAACTAGTTGGTGCATGTTTTTTTTTTGCGGTTGTTAAGTATTCAATTACCCAAGCATTAACTTCTAAAGCCCAGGGGAGATTTAAATGGAATCTCCAGTTTCCACAGATGTTTAGTAAAAAATTATAATTTTTAAACCAATCATTGAATTAATTTGAATTTTTTTATGTTCATAAAATAAGATCTTGTCTATTATATTATATAGCATTTGTAATACTTAAAAATTTATGTGATATTTTCTTTGGTAAAATTTTTTTTTTCACTTCTACAACTGCAAAAAATTGGATTTATAACTCAGCTTCCTGGCTGTAACAAAGAACTACTAACTCAATTATACAGGACATTTTAGCTCAAAAGGAGCTTAAGCACACTTTTTACAATAATATCTCAGATCCCCACTTGTTAAGCAGCAAAGGTTCATCACTCACACTAAAATATGATAAATGAAAATATTATAATACTTATATATATGGTTGTAAAAAGCCATATTATTCATCTTTCAAATGTTACCAAACATGCAGAGATCGCGAAATGATATCGTGGATTAAAAAATTTAGGTATGCAGTTGGCCGCTGCTGCTGAATAAATCGCTCAACGTTGAGGGGTTAAAAGGGAAGAGGATTGTTTGAGTGTGTCTTTGCTTACTTTTGATGATAATGGAAGAAAATGTTAGAATGAAGATTATGTCAACAACAAGCTTACGAAATTTTGAAGTGTTCTTTCTTATATTTACTAACATAGAAAGGTCAAAATAAATCTTAAAAAAAGACAGATTTTTTTTGTTGCATGTGGACAGCTCTTGTTCTAGGGCAATTTTTTTCAATCAAAAAGCTGTAACTAGTTTTGTTTACTAAACAGCCTATTCCTTACACCTCCACAAAACCAAACCTGCCAACTTTTATGCCCTTTGTTCACAAAAAAAAAAGGAGTTATGAAAATGAAATAAGGGGTGCTAGTATTTAGTATGTGCACAAGGAAATCTTATACATTTCACACAACTTATCCAACTGCAGTGCTTTATGTGTACAAGTAGTGAATCCATTATATGTGGTACGTACTTTGCTAACTTCTTAATTTATGGAAGCGTTCATAATTCATACGATTCAGGAATTGTTGGTTTAACCACAGCATCTGAGAGTTTGCATTCTCTTCATTCTTCTAAAAGGAGAACTTTTTTAATTATGACACAAAGTAAACTAAAGAAAATTTATAAATTCAAAATTTTGTATACACAAGAATTTTTTTTCCACAAAAAACTTCAGTGAAGGGTTAAAAGTTTGTGTTATGTGAAATCTGTGGTTGCAATTTTAAAATTGTGTATGCAGGGTGGTTCAATGTTTCCAGGCATGTGAAATATAGTGTAAAAAATTCAAATCAAATCAGAAAATAAAGTTGTTATTCAATACAGACATGCATTCAGATGAAGAGAAGAGTTGAGAAGAAGAGTTGCTTTTTTGCTTCATTTTTATTCAGCTGATCAAGCTGCACTTCTCTCTTCATAAAAATGTTTTTCTCATGTGAAATTGCCAAACAATTTGTATCTGCAACAGAATGAAAACAAGCTAATTGATAGAATGTCATTTCAAGGTGGGTTTGTTTTATTTTTTTAATTGTAAAAAAAATGTGTTTGTTATAAATATAAAACTACCTTGTAAACAAAAAAAATTAAGCATAGAATCTTTTGCCACAGGTGAAAAAGTTGGTATTTCAATTTTATATCGCCCTCTCCTCTGCTGGACTTTACACTTCATTTTATGCATGTTCTTGTGTTTAGGTTGGCAGGTCTAACTAAAAGTAAAATAGACAGCTGTCACTTGACTAGGGATGTACAGAGAAGAGTCCTTTGGCGGGGGACACTGTTGGATTGGAAAGAGGGAAGGGGGTAAAGGGAATCTCTTAAAAAAAAGAATAATTAACATTCAAAAAGTACCATTTTAAATTGATTTAAACAGCATATGAAAATGTTTTCTTTTGATATATAGTTTTTCAAGTACCATATTCTCTCCCCCCTCTCCTCATTAGCTAGCATACTGTAAACTCGAGGGACACTCTTTTTGAATATTGGGCTCTGTGGCTCATTGTCGGCCTGCCAGGAAAACAAGATTCAATAAAAATTGCAATGTGCATTTAGCCAATTCAATGGATTTTAATATTCCAAAGATATGTAAGAATTTTTCAGAATCTGTGACTTTAATTTCTCAACATGCTGGAAAATACGGGTATTCCTGGCATGCTGGTATTCCTTGCTTTTTCTTGACATGCCTGCTAATGGGGGGTGGGAATACTGTATTTTTGAATTTTGATAGACTGAGGGTGTAGGCTAATTATATATATACACCCTGACCTCTTTCACTGTGTATGCGCTTAACTTGACTGTGGGTAGTGCGTTAAAATTTCTTAGTCTTTCACTCCATTTAGCTCTACACAAAAATATCAAGCAGAACTTGCAAAAAGTGTGACATCTATCATACTTCTGTCAAATCTGTAGACTGCGATATCAAGGAGATCCATGAGAAAAAAAAAACAATCGCAACCTAAAAAAGTTTGCTCATCACTCCAGTAAACCAATGTGTATGTTTCAAGCTCTAAACAGAGATGCAGATTTCAAGTGGTTGAGGAGGAAGATGTTGAGGTTCTGGGAAAATAGTAGTTATGCATCTGACCAAAGATTCAATGTCATTAACCCATTTGCAAATTTATTAAGGACTTCAATTGATGGACTACAATGTCTTGACATGAAGAAAGATAATATTTTTTAATTCTGTTTTTTTAGGTCATACCTGACTCTTTCCATTAATTAGTAAGAAATTTAAAGCATTTCATGAATATTAATATTTTAATCTAGGAATTAACAATGTGAAAAATCTATAATAGTATGGAATGTCCTTACGATGTGCATGTCCTGAAGGGCATACTACATACAAAAATGAAAAATTTATAAATTATATAAATACTTATATGCAAGTGGGTCCCTTTTTTGCGAGAATATTAGTAGCTACCTTATATGACATGAATCAAAGATAATGAGATCACGACTACAGCAAATATTCACAGTTTTGAACTGGATGGCAAAAGTTTGGAGATTGTGGATAGATTTGATTTCCTAAGATCAAGAATTGTAAAAGAGGGAACATGCTTAGAAGAATAAAAAAAAGATGAGTAGTTTTTGGGCAAAACAGCCATGAAGAAGCTTAATATAATAATGGAAGACAAAGATATCTCAATGAAAACAAAAATTAGGATTGAATGTGTTAGTCTTCCCTGTTATAATGTATGGATGTGAGAGCTAGACCCTGCAGATAGAAAAATAATTGATTCCTTTGAACTTTGGTGCTGGAGAAGGATGCTCCGAATTCCAATGGACAGCTAAAAGGACAAATAAGTTGGTTATAGAAGAAGTCAAAGCTAACTATTCTCTAGAAGCAAATGTCACTATACTTATTTTGGTCATAATGTGTACAGAAAGCTCATTAGAAAAAATGATAATGCTTGGAAGAGTAAAAGGAAAGAGGAAGAGGCAGACCAAGCACCAGATGGATAGAGGAGGTGTTGCAAAGCAACTGAGCCATGATCTATAGAGTCACTTGGAGTCGGAGTCGACTCGATGGTTCCTAACTACAAACAACACCTTATGACATATACAAGATGACTCAAAACTCAGCATACAAACTTTTAGGGAAGGTAAAAAACACAAAAACAAAACAGAATCACATAGAAATATATGACCGGAAACCCCAACCTGATCAGCTGGAGGACAAACGAAGATGCAGAAATGATATGCCAATAATGGGTGGAAAACTCTATTTCGTGATACTTTACATAAGGACAGTGCATCTACACATTAAGTTTCTCAACAATTTTATCACCACATGCTTATCACTTACTAGGAATTAACATGACATGTTAATCCTAGTAAGTGGTCGGCTGAAGTTGGTTTTCTGTGGTTCCCAACTTCAAGGTGCAAATGCGAGCCGATCTCCCCGTTAAAAAGTCTCGCCACAGAGAGCAACAGTCCTACAACGATAAATCATTCAATCATAACACTTCACTCATAGTTAGAAAAACTGGTGGCAGATGGCAGCACTACATATAACAAGCATTACAGAGAAACAAAAAACTTCACGTCAGGTTTCACTACACGTACACGCACATTCCCGCATGTACCGATTCGTTGGGGGTTCCGCGGGGGGGGGGGGAAATGGCTCGGGGATCCATGATGTCTTAAGTCAGCCACCTCGTTGGGCAATTTGCCTGTTGTGGCGTTGTATTTGTATTTGTATTTCTATTTGTTAATTCCTAGTAAGGACAATTAACATGACAGTTATGCATGCTTCACAACGGCAGTGAATTGATTGTCAAACCTTTTCAAAAATACCTAGCATTTTGCGAACATTTGCAGCTGCAACAGATTTTTGTGACAAGGTCAAAGTCAACGGGCGTCTCGTAGACCATGGCTTTCAGGGTCCCTCATAAGAAGAAATCCAGGCTAAATAAATCGGGCAATTAGAGTTTTTCCACCCATTATTGGCTTGTCATTTCTGCATCTTCATTTATCCTCCAGCTGATCATGTTGGGTTTCCGGTCATACATTCCCACATGATTCTGTTTTTTGTTTTTGTATTTTCTGTCTCTCCTAAAAGTTTGTATGTTGAGTTTCGAATCACCCTGTATATATTTAATTGCTGAGTCATGTATAGGACTAATATCATTGGGGCTACTTGATGCCTTAATACATGGACCTACCCAGGTACCGCAAGTGCTAGGGAACCTTGTGATAATGTGATCTGGTACTGATTTTCAATTGTAGTTCTGTATATTGGCAAGTAAGTACTTCCAGCTACGTAAGGAAGCCCATAGTTTAGACACCCTGTAGCTATTGATACCAGGGCTATCTCAACAGTATCATTGGCTTTTAGGCAAAGTGAAGTTTTAGGACTTCTACCTAACTGGAAGCACCTGCCTACTTATTTACCTGGTCTCGAAATTCATAGTAACAAATTTCATTATCACGAAGGCCTTCCATGCATTAAGACCAGGATTGACAGGTTTTTGATGCATGACAGCTTTTGGCGGTTTAAACTGCCACATTAAAAAAACCCTCCATCAAAAACCTCTAATAATGAATTTCATTATATAAATTCCTATTGAAAATAATCATGTAATAATCCATTCATGTAATGTTTAAAATGGCAATATTATACCACAGTAATACATACTTAATATAATCATTAAATAATTTTCTACTCTCTTCAGAATAGTTTTAAGCAATATTATCATTATAATTGACCGCTCTATTTTCCAAACAGATATGTGTATAGAACGTTTTTATTTTATATACTCAACATTGATTTTTGTTACTATTAAATTATGTTGAAAATTTCAGGTACAATTAAAACAATATTCTTACTGGAAATAACATAGCAACCAAATATAAATTAAATGTCTCAGCAACATGAAAAATGATATGACTCTGAGTTGGGCAGCATAACAAAATCAGCAAATGTTTAACGTCAATGTTGATTGGATATGAAAGCTGATGAAACTACACTCGCTTCCAAAAGTTAAGCACGCGACGGCTTATATAACATAACGACACACACCACTTTAACTGTGCCCTTCTGGCCTGAGTTAGGTCCGAGCGTCCATGTACGGTCTCATTCAGTGCACATGAGCTCCAAGGAAAGATTGAGAAATTTGTTGCCTCTGCAGTCTAGTGGTCTGGAGCATTCACCCAGAAAGTAAAAGGACGTGGGTTCGATTCCCTGCAGGAGCAGTTGAATTTTCTCTTTCCAAAATATATTTTCGCATCAGCCAGCTGTTAAAAACCTTTGTAATGTTATATAAGCTGTTGTGTGTGCTTAACTTTTGGAAGTGAGTGCACTTCCCCCATCACTTCTTAGTGCAACAATGTCTAATGCTATGATTTAGTAGATGGGAATTCCTAAATGCAATAGTTTTTGCAATTAATGCTGCATCTCAATTTGTGAAACTGACAATGCTTTGATTTTTGAGTCTTGCCATCTCACCTTCAATCATGAGAGTATTTTCAAACATTGGACTTGTACCAAGATATACTGTGAGTGTGTTAATAAATGACTAAAATTACTTATGTATTGCTCTTGTGAGATGCTAAGCAGTATTTTAATTTTGCTACGAAATACAATTTTGTGCACACCAAAAAATTGAGAATAAAGAAATTAATATTTTACTTAATTATATACAGGGTGTCCTGTAAGTGTTAGCACGGCCCTTTATCCCATCAACCAACCGTCATAGATGTATGATTCCAGTTTAAAAAATGCTAAACAGGCATGCAAAAATTGCTCTGTACCAGTTTTGAGAGTGAAAATACAGTGTGTAACAAAATAAAAAAATCAAAATTTTTATACAATTCTTGTGAGCTCAGGAATCCAATTATAAAGTTGTTGCCCTATCTCTCCTGATGCCAACAAAAAAAATGTCATGTTTCAAATTCTAAGTGTGTAACATTCACAGAGATATTCGGATTTGAAAAATGAAGGAAATTTTGGAAAGAACAGCATTGAATGCAGGTAAAAAAAATTTCACATTTATTGCTGTTCTTTCCCAAATTTCCTCCATTTTTCGAATATCTCTGTGAATATTGCACTTAGAAACATGGAATTGTTTTGATGGCATCAGAAGAGACAGGGCAACAACTTTGTAGTTGGGTTCTTGAGCACACAGGGATTGTATAAAAATTTATATTATTTATTTAGTTACACACTCTATTTTCACTCTCAAAACTGGTACAGGATAATTTTTGAATGCCTGTTGAGCATTCTTTAAATTGGAATCATCTCTACGATGGATGGTTGATGAGATAAAAGCTGTGCTAGCACTTACAGGATACCCTGTGTAATAAATTTTTAAAACTGTATAGTCTGCATAAAAAATGTTTATGGTTCAACACATATCTACTCGACAAAAAGATTATTTTAACACATTGATTATGGGTTTTTAATGGGTGTTGATATTTTTTGACAGTTTAAACCTGTTTTAGGCACTTGTTACGTCAAAAACCCACGATATGTTTAGTGACACAGGATTTTCTCAAGGATGTGGGTTTGCCTTTATTTTTCTTCCCAAGGGGAGAATTTTATTTTTTTGCTACCAAAAAAACCACTGCTATAATCTTGTCTCAGAAGGGAGGGCCAAAACTCCCCTCCCCTTAGTTATGCCAGTGGTGAGTTGTATTCATATAGAAAGAATGTTGGCAGGCTAGAAATAACTTCTGGGACCGTCCATGTACAGTCCCGTTCAGTGCACACAAGCTCTAAGGAAAGATTGAGATATTCTTTGCCTTTGTAGTCTGGGGTGCTCACCCAGCAAGTGAGAAGATGTTGGTTCAATTTCCTGTTAGGGCAGTTGAATTTTCTCTACTTCCTAAATTCATCTAAGCATCAGCCAGCTGTTAAAAACCTTTGTATAGAAATAACTTGCCCGTTCATGTCTGACTCAAAATTCAGTCTGACTCATTGCTGAAGTAAGCTTCCCCTGCAGAGTTCAGACTGCATGTTGTTACAACTCAGTGCGCTTTTATCATGGAAAGGTTAATTAGTGGCAAGAAAATATAATAACTTGCGTTACATTTACTGATGGGGGGCATGTGAAAATCACTGAAGTCCACTTACATAACTTACATACAATACTTGAATGTCTCTTAATCATTGTGACTAATTATTTGTTGACTGCCTGTGACCTTGAATATGATCAGTTTTAAGGTAGTTAACTCTAAACCAAAGTTTATCATCTTTAAAAAAAACACATTCTGTGCTGTGTTATGTGATCTACTAGTTCATCAAAAAAAAAATTAATTAAATCATAGTGATCTGGAAATAAATTTATGGATTAAGTAACTTACTTTTAGAATCAGATTGAAAAAAATTTTAATTTTGATTACCAGAATTTCACAAATTCTTTTACTTTTTGTATAATACAATGTTAATGATGAAATAAAAATTGAAATTCACATACCACTGCTGGTGCATAAATGCAGTAGATATTACAATTTTGTTTGTGAAATAAAAGCTTCAAATCTCCATGACATTTATTACTGCTCCAGTATCTGTTTCTCATTAGCACTATCCGGAAATTTCAGCTGCGAACACAGCAATAAAGCTGCTGTATGCTCAATGACTGTCTTTTGATGCAATAATATATCAAAACTGTTTCATTGTTGACACTTAGAAATATAAATAGCAATTATTTTCAATATTTTGATTATTAGTCATCATTTGTGATATATGATAGTTTTCTGGCAATCAATTGTAATAAATCGTTTTCTATAGTATTATATTCTTTTTAAATTTGTTATGAAATGATTATGTCACACAGTTTTAGTTATTTATAACTTATAAGAAATAAAAACTATATCATTTTCAAGAGCAATGTGACTTTTATGCAACACATGATTCTCTAGTATCAAATTTCATTTTTTCTTGAAATAATTTACCTGGGCCAGTCAAAAATGCAAAATTTGATTTGATTTCTTTTTGCTTTCTTTATACAGGTTGAGTATTGTGATTGAGTATTCATCTTTTTTTTGTATTTTCATAGTTTTTTTTCATTAGATTTTATTTTTTTTATGTGTGTGTGTTTTTTTTTTCTTGTTATTAATAAACATTATTTAAAAAAATATATACTGGTAGCTATATATTATATTGCAGTGTGCAATTCTTCAGAATTCTAATTGAGGTACTTAGTGAGAAGAAAAAAACACAAAGCAAAAATATTGCTACTGAAAGCTAGCGATGTTAAAAACGGTGTTTCATGGAGAGTTTCTAAAAGGAATCAAAATTCTATGATCATTTTTTCCTATTTTACTTTAATTTTAAAATCTTCAGTGAAAACAGAGAAATTCATGATTTTGTTGCTATCATAAAATGACATTTTGGATGTAGTATAGAAATGAAAGTTTTCGTAAAACTATGAAATTTTTAAATTGCTGCATCAATTAAAAAACAAATGTCAGTTTCCATAATTTTCCATGATAAAGCTGCAGCTTACACACACTTTTCAAGGTTAATTTTTGGTTCCTATGATTAGTTTAAAGTTGCAGTCTACATCCACAATAGCTTTTTTCCCATTATTCCCTGGCATTTTTCGTTCTAAGTATTGGTGAACTGTATTGAGTAGCAACAAGGACAGAAGAATGTTGTTTGTTGACAGATATTGGCTGTTCAAATGCTGAAGACTATGCTTTCCTGTTATGGTTTCTTGATATTCCCAAGTAGTATCGTGATGTGATATAGGTAGTGGAAATTTGGTAATTTTTTCTAATTAACGTCAGCCAGAAAAAAATTACATTGTTTCACCTTCTTTCAATGTTGTAAATGTGGAGGTCATAAATTCATGCATCTCTTACACCGTAAAATGATGTACTGCATAATTTTAGGACTGTTTTCCAGTTTTTTTTTTGTAAAATGACTGAAGAATTTTGAAACTATGAATCCATGAGTGTGATCTGCAGGGTGCATATGTAAAGAGGGCACTTCACATTTTACTGGCAAACTGTTAATCCTACAGTCATACTTCGAATTAGAAAAAGTATCCAAGTAACATGTAGTACATAGATATATGTAATTCATGTTGAAAGGGGTTGTTGGCCTCAGAAGAGATAGGGCAACAACTTTCTAATTGGGTTTTTGGACAAAGGGTGTCTGTATAAAAAGTTAACATTTTTATTTCAATAACTATACAACCCCTTGCAATATGAATGACGTATCTAAGGCCTGCATGTTATTTGGATACTTTTTCATATTAGATGTATTCTAAAATCAAGTTCGCAATAAAATTCCCTCTTACGTATGCACACTGTGTAAAGCAGTGTTTCTCAACTGCCGGTCCCTGACATCATTCATACCAGGCCGAGAGTGATCAGCCGTTTCATTTTTTATCATTTATTTTCCGTTGGTCGTGTGTTTGACAAAGATCCCTGACATCATTCATACTGGGCCGAGGGTGATCAATCGTTTCATTTTTTATCATTCATTTTCCATTGGTCTTGTGTTTGACCAGGCCTTCCACTCACAAAAATGAATGAAACTGGACCGCGGGCTTGCCAAGGTTGAGAACCACTGGTGTAAAGCATTCACATTTAAAATTTGTTGAAAACAGGAACCATTTAAATCATTTCTATGTCATATGGCGCCACATACATGTCATATAATCCCCCCCCCTTATGCCAGAGACAATGCGCAAATTTTTGTTTTTTGGTTTATCAGCTGGTCAGTTCACTTATTTTGTTCTCTGAGTGTTGCCAGAAATGTGAATGCGTTTCAATGATATAAACACAACTAAAGTTCAAATTTGAAGTATTGAATGAACAATTTTGCATATAAAAATTTTATATTTTTGAGATAAAATTTGCTGGTAGTTAAAACCATATCTATATATATATTGCTGAGGATAAGGGGTCATTCAAGTATTACGTCAGCATCGATGGGGGGTTGTGATTTGATGAGGTGGGGGGGGGGGGTTGGATGATTCTTACATCAACCACACTCTTTATAAAAATATGAAATATATTCTGAATGACATTTTACTCGGTGCACCAAAAATGAGAAAAACCTTTCGCTAGTTTGTGGGCACCTGAACTAACATTCTCCCTATTTGATAAGTCCTCTTAATTATTATTTGATAAGTCCACAGAGCCACTTCAGTGATCTCTACATGTTTCGCGGATCCGAGTGATCTGGAAATGCGTCTGAGCCGCTTAAGTACTCTGGAACTGTGCCAGGCATCACTCGAGTGCAGGGGCAGTCTTAGGGCAGTGCGACCGGTGCAATTGCATCGGGCGCCGAATCACGTTAGATATACAGTACTAGAAAAATATCTTTAAGATACATATTTAAAAAAATAACTACAGTAGAACTTCGGTTAACGAGTTTAATTCGTTCCGCGAACGTGCTCGTTATTCGAATCAAACTCCCCCCATAGGAAATAATGGAAACACGGATAATTCGTTCCACAATTATTCATTTACATAAAAACGACTAGTAAGAACCGCATTTAATTAATAATACAATGCAATAATATAATACAATAAAATATGTATTGTAATAACGCCATAAACAAACATGCGATATGATTTAATGTATATATTACGGTGAAAGCCCGAAGCATGGCCCCCACATGCTAGTGCCGGGCCCCCCCGAAAAATTTTGTGCACCTCCCTTGAGTAAAGATTGTGGTGTATTTTTTCAGTAAAAAAAAAATGAAACCCCTTTCGGGAAGAAAAAAAATTTTGAATGCCCCCCCCCCCCACCATGAGAAAATCCTGCATACGATACGGCACTTGTATATGCAGCAAAACATCGTACAACGATAATCGATAATAAATACATCTACAATGATATTTTTTTTAAATCTTGTTTGGAATGCCGCCTGGCAGTCGAGTGGTTAGGGAACTAGCTTCTCACTGTGCAGGTCTGGGTTCGAATCCCGGTTCGGGCATGGATGTTTACTAACAAATTCCCTGGACGGATCATGCTGATCCCTTGGGAATACGTGAGGATCACGTTATTATTATTAATGCCTGGCTTAATGTTAAACTCTCAGTACAACGACATCATCTACTATAATGAACGCCTCTATAACCCGATATTTTTAGGAGAATTTTGAAATCGCTACAACAATATTCTTTATATTTTGTTCAAAATTGTTTTGAATTTAATTTTAACTTCGCCACTTGTTCTCGTTCTTTTGAAGACGTCTGATGACATCAATATTTTGCACTAAATAATCTCCGAAAGCTAACGTTATTTGTATTGCTGCACTATGTGTACAACACAAAAGCACTATGCGGAAAGCTTCTGTACGGGGACAATACACATCTAAGTGAGTTTTATAAATAAACTAATCAATTACAATTTTTTGTAACGAATAAATACATAAAAGCGCATTTTCCGATGATATTAACAATGCCGATATAGAAAAAATGACAATAGCATAAATTTGATCATACGTGAGGATAATGTTACCTCTAATCTCTCTACCACAATATTTTTTTTTTTTTTTTTGGTCCGTAGAATATTGTTATATCGAGGTTTCACTGCATATTTAAACTAAATAATAAAATATAATTGTGTATGTGTGATAAATATTATCACATTTCGAGATATTATTATGCGATTTGTATATAATTTTACGCAATACAATAGAGCTCCCCTATGGGCCAGTTAAGAGAACGAATTGGTTAGGCGATATGGTTTTCCCATAGAAACTTGTGATTGCCATAGGCGTATTGCCATTTTCACGAGGGTGGGGGGGGGGGTTACGTTCTTTTTTCCTGCAATAATTTTATAATAATTTTTCCCTATAATCTCGGCTCTGTGGGGGGGGGGGGGTTAGAACCCTAAACCCCCTTTGCATACGCCAATGGTGATCGTGATCCATGGTCGGCAGGGCCGCAACTGGGGGGGGGGGGTGACAAGCAGGTATCTTGCCCAGGACCAGAAGAGTGCGCAAAATTCACCTTTTATAGCCTCTTCAAAATTACAGGGGGGGGGGAGGATGTCAAAATATGTGCTTACCTCAGCCGATCAAGTATTTAGTTGCGGCCCTGATGGCTAGTGTTCAATGTCAAAGTCTCTCGATTAACGATAATACCTCTATTATGGTATTTTTCTTCGTCCGCAGAATATCGTTATATCGAGATTTCACTGCAGTTTTATCATGCATAATACTAGCTACAATACCCGGCGCTGCCCGTGTTTTCTTCATTTAGTGGGAGGATTGGAAAAGTGACAAACCATTACAAAGGAATAAATATATAATACTGGCAGGATTAAAGAAGTGACAAGCCATTGTAAAGGCACGTGTAAAACGCATTACTAGGGAACCACGGTAACCAAAGTAAGCATTCCGAAAGTGATTGTTGAGGCCCAGAAACCATTGTTGCCCGACGATTTTTCGTCCATTTCGGGTATCTGCCCTTCTCTGGCGAACTTTTAAAGTAGCCTATCGTTCAATCCGGGACCTGTTTGGTATATATCCAAATTTTATCGACGATCGTTCTAAAATTGTGGATTTGTATAGAGAACATACACACAGACAGAAAATCAATTATATATAGATACTAGCTGATACCCGGCGACGTTGCCCGCCCCGTAAAAAAATTATATATGTATAGCTTAATAATTATTTCTTAATGAATGAAATTTCCGCATCAAGTAAGAAAAAATTACTTTTATTTTTAAATATTTTAATTAAAAACTTCAGGCAATCGCTCGTGGATACACAATATTTTTTGTTTTTCCATCTGGTGTGTAGATGTACAAATTTTTGGGATTACCAACAGGCGATGTAAAGCTGTTCTTGTGGAAAACAGGGCTCAAGTAGTATCCAAAGACTTCAGAAATTCTGCAGGATACAGAACTGTCTGCGCTGAGTCTGTGAAAGTGCCAACCGATTTGTAAGATGTGGTCTCCAGGAATAATTTTTAGGATTTTTTCGTTGATCTTGTTCACACTGTCATTTTTCGATGCCAGAATCGCTCTCTCACAAAGCCACTCATGGTTTCGGTGATTTTGTTGAATGTTTGGGAAGACTGTCTGAGTAAATTCTTGAACTGAGTTCAACAATTGGCAAAATCCATTTGGGAACGTAATCAGTCCAGTGCTTGGGTCTACGGGAATTCTTCCATTGCCAAGTTTGATCAACTGATGCGAAAATGATAGCAGTGCTGAGTGATTTTGCTCGCATGTTGGTGGATAATGATAATTTTTTAACTTCGTGCCAGAGTGTTGATGATTTGAGGCAAGCATTGAGTTCATCAACTGGCGTTGAACATTTTTATTCCCAGTTTTGTCGTCGTAGTTGTTGTTCTCTGTTGTTAGCGACGTACTACGCCCAGCTTGTGCAGCGAATATTATTCAAACGCCTTTTAAGCATTTTTTAAATTGAAACTATACCTCTACGATGGGCGGTTGATGAGATAAAGGCCGCATTAGCACTTACAGAACACCCTGTATATAGGCTAGCAGAAATATCCGGCGCTTCCCGGGTTTTCTTCAATTACTGGTAGGATTGGAAAAGTGACAAACCGTTATAAAGGAATAAACTATTATAATAACAGAATTAAAGGTGTGACAAACCATTGTAAAGGCATATATTCACGGCATATATTGTTGGAAACCACGGTAACCAAAGTAAACGTTCCGAAAGTAATTGTTGAGGCCCCAAAACTATTGTTGCCCGACAGTTTTTCGCCCATTTCGAGCATTTGCCCAGCTCTGACGAATTTTTAAAGTAGCCTACGGTTCAATCCCGGACCTGTTTGGTATATATGCAAAATCTGGCGACGATCGGTCTAAAACTGTAAATTTGTATAAAGAGCATACATACATACATACTTTCACATTTATATATAAGATATATGCACAGTATCAAATTTATCCTTAGTTTCTCTCAGATAAGATATCCACCGCATCTCTATAGTTTCGTTGTTCACCAAGCAAGCAAGTATACTTATACTACACCAAATGAAACTACTGTAGAATCTCTACACATGACGAACCAATTTGAAACGTGTTTTACACAAAAAAAAAATTTCTATCGAAACGTTTAACTTCAATCTAGAACATCAAAGATTATTCCTATAACGCACGGGTTCTCAAACTGTGCGCCTCCAACCTTTGTCATGCTGTGAGGTTTTCGAAAATATTCTTCGTTAAACAGCTCTGGAGAGCCGGTGGAGCTCGCGGATAAGCATTGAATAGGGAAAAAGGGCGCCTCAGGTGGAAAAAGTTTGAGACGCCCTGCTCTAACGTGAAGTTATTCCATGCATGGCCCCCACAAGGGGTGGGCTGACAAGGCTCCAGCCCTGGGGCCCGGGAGGATTTTAATCATTTTTTTGTTTTTTCACGCTATAAATTCATCTTAAAGGGGGCCTAAAAAAAGATCCCAGCCTAGGGGCCCTGCTTCAGGATGTGGGGGCCATGATTCCATGTAATGATTTTTTTAAAAAACGAAGCGATTCCGTTATACCAGGCGATTCACTACAGTCGTGCAAAAAGAATAAATAAATTTAGTGAATTAAAGAGTTAAAGTAATAATACTGAAAACTATTTTCATTGGCCTTGGTTGAAGCACCGGCCTGAAAAATTGTGTGTGTGTGAACTGAAATAAATCAAATATTTATGTTCACTTCATCTATTCAACTGAGCAACTTTACAATTCTGTTACAGTCGTTTATACGACGTTCAAGAAGGCGAGTCAAAACGTTTTATGTATAAGTCGCAGTGAATAACAGCCTTTTTAAAAAATTATCCCCCCCCCCCATACATATAAAATGTTATAAAATTTTATGTGTTTAATTGCATTCCAATTCTGTTCTAAAAATATATTTCATACTTGAGAGGAAATTAAATCACATTTCAAATCATTTAAAGAAATAAAATTTGGCACAACATTACGCTTGGGACACGACATTGGGTACAAAATTGCAACAAAATCTTCTCGACTTGCAAAAATTTCCCCATCTTGGACTTTTTTTTTTATCAGTAGATGATTTTCAATCAGGAGCTTGCTCTTTGGTTGTTTCTCTACTTTATAATCGTTTCAAAAAGTTGAAACAAACATATTCAACTGGTTTGCAAGCACCCAAGTAGCACAAAGATATAGATCTATATCGTAAAATTTCAGGTTCCAATATAGATCTATATCGGGCCACGATATCGTTCTGGCTAAAAAAGGCATAGTCGAAGATAAATAGATCTATATCGTGAATGTGATATATTCAAATACTTCAAATTTTTGACGATAGATGGCGCCATTTCGGAAGAAATATTATATAAAAAAAAAAAGTTTAATCATTTGGAGGTGGGTGGGATTGAACCCATGTACCCTGAACTCTTCCCACCTCTAACTCCGTATCTTACCAACACACCAGTACAGTACAGGATATTGATTGTTATTATAATATTGATTTACAAGTAATCTTTTTTTTTTACTTGTATTTTCAATCAAATTCATTCATTTTCATGTATGCACAAAAATTACAAAATAGAAATTGTGAGACATATTTATCATTTTGAGGCAGATAATTGAAAAATTATATTATAATTAAGGAAATTATATATAATACAAAAAACACAAGAAACAAATTAATGTATTGTGTAGTATATTATTTATTTAAAATTATTAATTTAAATGCTAATAAAACAAAAAATACAGAATAAAAAATATGCAACACAAAAGAGTTAAAATTCTCAAAGTATGGTAAAAAATGAAAACATCAAAGGAAAAAAATAAATAATTTTAAGAAAAACACACATACAACAAAAACAAAAGCAATTTTTTTAAATTAAAAAATATGTGCAATTATAAAGTGGCAATTAAAGTTACGGTGGATAAGTTCTCGCTCCTCCTAAAATACCACCATCTACGATGTAAAACATACAGAGTAAGGATTCCATTATAACTGACAAAATGATTTTGATATATCAACATAATTAATCCTATTAAAATCAAAATTTCATATGAAAAATTATTCATTCAAACGTTTTTAATTTCAATTCAAACAAAAAATTGTACGCTCGACTTTAAATTTTCTCCAAATTTTTATTTGAAGGCAATATTTTTATTTAAAGGCACACAATATGGTGATATATCAGCATATTGTGTATCTGATATATATTTTTGTCAGGTTCACGATATAGATGTATGTCATGTTCAGGATATAGAGCTATGTCTTCTTTGATAGATCTATATCAGGTCTATATCGAGAATCTGATATGAATCTTTGTCAAGTGCACGATATAGATCTATATTTTTCAAACTATATTAAAATAATTTATTGTCCCAAGTTGTTGTCCTTCAAAGTAGAGATTATTCACATGGAATCAAATACATATTCGGCTGAAAAATTAAAGACTTGATCAATTAACATCATAAATGATTTGCACCATATAAGACGAGATCGTCCTATATCATAGTTATGACATCTGATATTCCTCTGACATTTCGATATATAACGATATGGTCCAAATATTGTACTATATCGTTGTGCTACTGGGGCAGGGCCGTCATTTCAACTTTTTCCAGGGGGGGGGGGTCAAAACACATGTACTCAATGTATGTATATATATATTTGTATATACCTTTATATATACCATTTTTAGTGCATTTTCAAAAGCCGGGGGAGGCCGTTGCCCCCCCCCCCCCCGGCCCTATATGACGGGCCTGTTTGCAAGATGAACTTTCGTTATCAATTTAAAATTCTTGTTGAATTCCTCCAAAATTTCCAGTTTTTTAGAGAGAGCGTTTTTTGTTTTTCCGACATTACGAACGACGAATTCGACACAGTCAGCAAGCAGTGCCGTCTGAACGCATGGACCCACCCGAGCATGGCCCGGAAGCCTCACAGAAATGAGAAGTAATTGAAATTTTCGAGAATTCTCTAGGTTGGCCTCAGAAAAATCAATTGGCCCGGAGGACCATGATGCTCTTAAGACGGCCCTGTCAGCAAGCAAAGCACCACATCGAAAGAAAGTTCTACAGGAAATGATCGAAAGAACTTACTGCGCATATGTACCTATTTTCGGCAGACCTGTACCCCTCAAATGCTTACAGTAGACTTTCTCACCCTCTCGGGATAACGTTGAAAACATAGGGAGAGAAAAAATTCTGAAAGGTCATATGGCCGTCAAAACAATTGAAACCCATTTCTGTGGGACTCTCTACATCTGCGTATTCTCAGAAAGAGGCAATAAACAAATCACCTAAGTGTCCACTCTAAATGGTCATCAGCCATCTCACTGGCAATTTTCGTATGCGTCAGCAATCACCCTAAAATTTATGTCTTTTGCGGTGACAATATGCTAGAACTGTTGCAGCAACGCTTTTTCACTGCATACAAAAATTTTGTGCGCATTTGATGGATATAAATTACGTTTTTCTTTTTTCAAAAGTTTCCGAGTTTTAGTCGAAGTGAAAACGTCGAATAATTGAGGTTTTATGTTAAATAAATGAATGAAATATTTTAACATTAAAAGGTATTTGTTGTGTTGTTGTTTAAAATGTATTGTTACCAATTGCTACCTAAGTTAAACGTCGTATAAACATGAAAGTTGTATAACTGAGTGACATATGAGCGAGGTTACTCTGTAATTTGTAGATATGCCCTATTAAAAATAATCGTTTTTAAACTTTATGAAACACAATTCAACAAACATCGCAACTGGCCTCGATGCAGGGACAAACTCTTCTCACATAGATTTATTATAGTTAACTCTTGATGCTCAAAATAAAAATTTAACAAAAATTCAAATTTTTAGCTTTACTTACCGTTCTTTTGGGCTAGAACCGTAGGATTCATCCACGTGGGAAAAAAAAAAATCCTTCATGTACGCAAACTCGTTCAACTATTTTACTAAAAGATTTCGAACAACTGTATTTTTGCAGAACCGTAACTATTTTTCTGTTCAACCGATCCAACAATATCGTCTAATCGTTTTGAGGGGAGATGTGTCCTCAAGACAGTACAGCGAATAAAAAAGGCCGATGCGGAATGTAGCCTTTTTTTCAGAAGCAAGGAAAAAAACGCCTTGATTTGTTCGGACTGGGAGTGGGAGGGGGTTACTAGAGGGGCCGTGAGCGAAATCACGTGATTCAGTACACACGTCATTACAGCCATTTCGTGCAATACTTTTAGCGGGAAAACGCTTTAAACGAGAAATCTGGATGAGTATCAGTAATAAGAGTTGGCACCTGAGAGTCGCAGGACCCAAGGAGGAAAAAGTAATGCGGGATCCACTGTATACAAAAGCTTGCAGCAAAGCTGTCTCAGTATCGTAACCCGCCCACGAGAGTGGGGCTGGCGGAGCTTCAGACCTGGGGCCTGGACCATTCTTGTCATTTTTTGTCTTTTTTCCACACTATTAGTTCACTATAGAGGGGGTCCGCTGAAGAGCGCAGCCTACGGGCCCCTGTTCCAGGATGTTGGGGGAGGGGTTCATGTGCTTTATCGGCACCCAGAGGCAATTTCACTGTGGAATACGTCGTCTGTTTACTGCAATTTTCATTCTATCGAGACATTATGGCCTTCTACGAACTGAAGCAGCAGGGGTCGCGCGGTAGCCCTGTAGGTCCCTACACACGCTAGACGACTAGATAAGGATTATTCTAGTGGCTATAACAATGAGGACACACAAAATGCTGGTGTCCTTGACGTCTCAGTAGCCATGACCATCACAATGTCTTTTCTTCCTTCCTAGGAGAACGACTGCCATGAGAGCCGGGGGGCCTTGTACAATGTTCTTTTCTTCGTTTCCGGGGTTGTTTTTTTTTTCGTTTACTTGTACATGTGTATAGTTAAAAAAAATTTCAATGAGATCTAAGGTACGTAGTTCAAGATATCCGTCCATACGAGTACAAATTGATATTAAAGAGTCCTGTCTATTTCCCTATGGGACATATCTGAAAGAAAAAAAATCAAAAAGATCTTTCCACGGGGCCCCCCCTGGCTCTCAGGCCTGGGGCCCTTCAGCCCCCCCTCCATGTGGGGGCCATGGATGAAGAATTCAAACACTAAAATTTGATGTATATGTAAAATTAATGTGCAATAGAGAGTTCTATTATGAAGAAAAGCTACTTATTCAAACAGTTGCTCTGTTAGTCTATAAATTAAAAATTACTAGTTTAAATTAAAGTGTACAGTGCATTTCACCACAATAATTTAAGTAATAAGAGATAAAAAAGAAAAAATTGCCATTATTTTTTCTTTCGCAATCTATAAATTTTATTCATATATTGTTATTTTGATTCATACTTTAATAAATGCCATATTACTTTATATTTATGCGATTTTCATAACATTGCATATTAAAACTGACGGAACTCCGTTTAAGTCGTCACTCCGCTTAAGCCGTCATAATTTTTCGATAACTTGAGGTGACGACTTATCGAGGTTTTACTGTATATAGAAATAAAGGAGGAAAGAAAAAAAGCAACTTCAAATTGATATTGTTACTATAAAGCTTCGCGATGGTGAAGAGAGAGAAAACAACACACAGAGAACTTGTTTGAATTTATTCCACTGGCGTAAAAGATTGGTATCGCAGGGAGTTTCACAACGAGGGGTTGGCGCACCATGAGTTATAATATACCCAAATTATAATAACTATAATTATAATTTAAATTATACCCAATTGGGTACTACAGAAACGGTGATATGACCACAGGAAAAGATTGCTACCACAGGGAGTTCCACACAGAGGGGTTAGCACACCAGCCTGTCGGTGAGCATAAAAAAGCTGCCGTTCGGAATCGGCAGTAACTTGTAGGTCCCGGTCTAATTATCCCTCGTGTACAGAAAATGACCGTGGTACGACAAAAATGATCAAATCTGACGTTTGGACGCAATATTACTTCGATGATCCTGAAGGTGTTAAACGGTTTAAAAACCAATGTGTTACCGCCAAAAAATATGCAAATAAACTGGCTTCAGTCAGAACTTTATTATACAGGGCTTTCAGCTTCCAAGGCTATTCTTTTGGCCATAGTCTAATTTAAAACGAGACGTATGGTCATAGCATATTGAAATGTTCGAGTCGGTTGAGACTACCCGCGTGATTGTGATTTGTTAGTCTCGTGTTCTATGTAGCATTAAACTCGTGGTTCATGTTTACTAGTGCAATTTAGAATAGAACTCTTTAGAAAGGAGTGAAGTTGCTTGTGTATTCTACTTTGAAGTACAAGTTGCAGTCAAATGTTTGGTGAATAGAAATTCGTATTCCACGTTAATTGCATTCAATAACTTATTTTACATGAAATTACTCTACAACTAAAGGTATTGTTCCATCTGAAAGAGCGCAGCTTTTTTAAGTTATAAATAAAAATTAATTCATCTCATATTCATCAGTTTCTCATATTTGATATTTTATAAATGTGTATGAAGAATTACGTATGTATCCATTTTTTTTAAATATTTTTGTGAAGCTTACTTGGTATTAAATTAATAAACGGTGGTACCCTTTTTTTTTCAACACATGCTTTTCCATTGAAGTATGATATTAAATGAGGAAATTGATAACAAATTAAGCGATGTTTTTGATGACTTTTTGAGATACTGTTAATCTGTTTTTAAAATTGCCTGTTACAGATAATTTTGCTTGACACATGCCAAAAGCTGCATTTATTTCAATACCTTTGATATTCTACTCTATATTGCCTTGACAGTTAACTGTGCATTGTACCAGAGTTTTCAGCTTCATTCAACCAGTGTTGTATCGATTTTAACCAGGGGTGGTTTAAACCAGCCTGATTGATATTAGTTTGAGTTTGTCACTTCAAGTGGTCAAAACTCAAACCTCATAAATTTTTTTTCCATTCTTAAAAAGTAGTTACATGATCATGGAAGACATATAGGGCAGGGCCCCCCCCCCACAGCGTCAAACATGAAGTCAACTGATCTAATGTATATATGCATACATGAATTGCCATCATCATCGTGCCCCCCCAGACTTCAAAGTCTATCTCTGCCTATGTACATGATACTGCTTTAATAACTCAAATTAATAACTAAAGAAATGAAGTATGAATATTTAAATGTATATTTATTATATTTGAGTAAAGATTTACTATCAACTGAATGAAATTAGACTCGAACCTTTAAAAAAACAGAGAATTATTAATACAAATCGGGGTTGGTAAGGTAATTATAGTAAAAATCCAAGTATTATACACATGTTTTTACCATATTGTCCAAAACATATTATTTGTGTTTAGTCTTTGACTCTCAATTTTTTTTTCTCTTAATTTAAGCCTTTAAGCGGCGTTGACGAGATATCTCACCTGTTTGAAAGTTTGCCTGTTTTATTTTATCATCGACAAGCCCAGATATTTTGTAAAATTGATTTCTCTAAAGAACACTTATCCTAAAACTGGTATTTCGCATCTGCTGAAAATTGGAAGAAATCCTACTTCATTAAATAAGATACAGAATTTTTGGATGGGGTGTGGTTAAACATTTCTGCTGTGCTGCAGGGTTAAATTCAATTTTATCAAAATTAATAAAAATATGCGTGATATCAAGTATTTTTACTTGATTCCTGAATAATTAAATGAATTTGAATAGGTTAGTACAGTCAAACCTTGTTAATGAGTCACTCTTGGGAGACCAAATGTACGACAAAAACAATTTGCTGCATAATCACTTGGCCAATTCCCAATCTACGGTATACCGTTTTGTCGCCAAATTTTCGTGTGAGCCAAAACAGCGATATTTCGCCAACATAATTCTTCCAGGTCCTGTAACGTAGATTTGCCACTGCGTCTGATTTTCTGGTCCAGCTTTTTGTTACGATTTTAGTTTTGCTTTTTCTGTGCCGTTTTTTTCACGTTATTTCGTGGTTTTTTTTCGGTGTTATGGTTGATCGTGTTTATTTAATGTATCTTCATCGGCTACAATTCGAAGGGCCTAGAAGCATTATCGACTTCTGTATGAAAATGGGGCTGTATTCGGGCAGCAACCCTAGCACATAGCGCCTTGCCATAGCATTAGTGGTGGTCCGAAGTCAATATTTTTGGGTCTGACCCCATCCAAGCTAGTAGTGAAGAGATGTCCAAGCACGAATGTGGGTGGCTAAGCCGTTTGTGTGTCCCAGGCACACGCTGTACGAAGTATGGTCTACAGGTGTTTATTGATTAAATTACTATTATTATAATATATACTTTTTATTTTCACACATTTTAATATTTTTTGGTATTAAGGCCGTAACCCTAGCCAGGGCCGCAACTAGATGGTTGGTCACCCAGGGCAAGTGCGCATTTTGGCGCCCCCCCCCCCACCATGTAATGTTGAAGGAGAGGTTTGAGAATAAAATTTGCGCCCCTCTGGTACAGTGCCCGGGACACGAGACCTGCCTGCTCCCTCCTAGTTGCGGCCCTGACCTTAGCACAACAGCGGGTTGCCAAATCGCGGTTTACCGTATATTGGGAAATTACCAATTACTCATGCGAACAACGCAAACTACTACCTTTTTCGGTTTTTAAATTTCACAAATTTTTCCGTATGGTTATTTGGAAGTAAAGAGAGTGCTCAGTGGACATTCTGGAAGAATGATCATCAATCAAGCACCACTATGTCAGCCATGGCGATGTACTGTCAGAAAAAAAGTTGCCAAAAGTGGCGGCGGATTATACTACAGCTGTTTCTGGAAATAAAATATTCTTTATGAGTTTGAAAAAAAAAGTTTATTTTGTACTGAAAAAACCGTGGCGAGTTTTGTTTATGTGGAATTGGTAGTGGAAGCGATCCTTTTCTCCAAAGGAGATAGGAATTGGAAGACTGTCTGTTGTAATTTCCAATCCCGATACAAATTTTCTTAAATATCGATTTTTCATATACCTCCATTATAACGCTTATTTGGCTTTAAAGGTCAACAAACTTTTCTTACATTTGGAAAACATTCTGGTAGTAGGGTGAACACAGGGTTGCAGATGCTCTACAATCGTCTATCTAAGATTTGTTTAAAACGTCAAAAAGCCCATAAAAATATTGAGCGGCTTAAACTAAACTATTTTTTTCTGTAAAAAAACAAAACTACAAATTTCTGCCGTGAAGTGGGGTGACACATTATCAGGAGTTCATTAACAGTAAAACCCCATAGAGGATAATTGGGATATTCAAAAAGTGACCCAGTAAGCGGGGTGACGCAATAACAAGGATTGACTGTAGTTGTAGAACCTGCTCAGAGCCACAACTAGAAATGAAAATTTACTTTGTCACTCTTGAGGTCTAGAGCAATGGTTCTCAACCTTTGGAAGACCATGGCCTGGTTGATTTCTTTTTTGCGAGTGGAAGGCCCGGTCTTACACACGACTAATGGGTAAAAATGAAACTGAGCCACTCACGGCCCGCTTTGACTGATGTCAGGGCCCGGCGGTTGTGAAACACTGGTCTAGAGCCTATTTATGCACTTCTGTCTTGTTATTTTGAATGAAAAAACTAAGCTCAGCACAGGAACACTAAACCCTCCCCTTGCCCTCTGCTAGTTGCGGCCTTGCTTGCTGTGGGAAGAGAGTGGCACGACAATATGGCAGGTCTATGAGAAAGCACTCGTTAAAAATTAATAGTGGAAAAATGGTTTTCTTTCAACCATTTGAAATCTTTTTTAGTAGTAAACCACTCAAAATTGATACTTGTATCAACCAGGATGGTTGAAACAGGTTTTCTGCATGGTTAAAACCACACCTGGTTAACCAGTCAACTGTCCAATTAATTTCTCCGAGCGTTACCTGCAGTGCCCACTTTTTTTTGAAGATGCGTGCGCTTTTTCCCTTTTTTTTCCTTTTCTTGGAAGTTTGAAATATTAAAATATTTTTTTTATAGCTCGAATGTGTCGAGACATAATATGACACCCCAAAAGTGGGGAGGGGCGGTCATAATGTCCTGTGACTAAAAGAAATGCTGTTGATGGATTTATGTGAACCTTTGCTAGTAGTTAAACCTTTGCTAAAAGATATACGAGTAATAAAACAGATGCATCTTCGCAAGGGAATCGGAAATCGAAAAAAAAAAGCGATGGAGATGCAGAGCTTTGCAAAACATGACAAAGATAATAGTAATAATAATCTCAGACCTTGAAATATAATTGTCAACTCCATCTAGTGATGAGATAATAAAGTAGAAGGATGGCTGTGCAGAGATGGCAGCACATGTAGAAAAATTATTTCGTCATATCTGTGAAAAAGACAGAAAAATCTGTGTGTCGGCAAATGCCGTCGTAGGCAACACCATTACGTATATCAGCGACAGCAAATGGCGTCTTAACCACTTGACTGGTGAAAAAGACAGAAAAAGTCTGCATGTCGGCAAATGCCGTCGTAGGCACCAACATTACATATGGCAGCGACGGCAAACGCCATCATAACCACTTGACTGGTTAAAGTGAATGCAACCCTGTTTTTAAAAAAAAATTCTGATGTTTGTTAACCCTTAACTGGTGTGGTAGGGATCATTTTGACCCCACGCATTCTTCATCTTGCTACCCCTTGAGAAAGAAATGCATCTAGAGACCATCTTATATTTGAAGTACCTTAAGCTAGTTGCTTACATATGTTTGACAAACTTATGATGTTATTCTTTTTCTTCCCTGCATAAAGACCCCACCACACCACTTGCTTAAGTGTTTTTTTGTTTGACGGCAGGAGTGTTCAGATTGAAATGGTGTATCGGAAGAGTGCCAGTTTTCTCAATAATAGTTTCAAATTAGTCATGAAACATCGGATATCCTAGGTGAGCATGAGGATAGTGTTGTTAGTAGATTGTACGTAAGATCTGTGTGATCAATAGGTTATAGTTTTGTTTACAAGTACTGTGTTACCAACTTCGAATAAGACTAATTTTGGTGCTTGTGAAAATATAGTAGCCCAAATATTATTTTAATTTGTAAATTTTATTTTCTGAGATATTTCAATTATATCTATGCATTTTTTAATCATGAAAGTTGCATTTAAAAACTTAAAAAAATGTGAAAGTCGTATATCCCTCCATTTCTTTTGAATGAGTCTTAATAAAAGAAAATTTTTGGGAAAATAATTAAAGGAATTTGAAAATTATTTAGTGAATTGATTGACAGATGAATGAAGTCATGTAAAAACCCATTGCTTTTATGAAGACTCTTTAGGGTGATTTTTAAAATGCATTAATACTTGCTGGGGTTAAAATGAGACCACGATGCCAGTTATGCGCAGAATTTTCACAATGCCAGTTAGGGATTAAAAGTAAAAACCAATCTTGCCGTATTTTCATGCGTATAATCCATTTTTTCATATAATCTACATGTAAAATTTCAAGGGAAAAAAATTTATAATTCATGATGGCATATTATCCGTGGGATTAAAAAAATAAAATACAAACTTGCCTTGTGTTTCAATGATCAATTTATTGGTATGCTAATTAATGATATTTATTTACAAAACAATAGCATTATTTATACGCACAACGAAATTTACAGTTCAGTCAAACACCTTTAAATTCAGAGGGTCTGTTGGTTTAACCAACTGCTGTGGTGGCGTCATTGTTCATCTTGCCACCCATTGCAAAAGAAATACATCTGGACTATCTTATTTTCAGTACTTTTCAAGCTATTTGTTTACATTGCGTTCGACAAATTTATGATATTTTTTTTTCTTCATATCTCTATATCATTGATCAGAGTTTCTGTGGGGTCAAAATACCCCCACCACGGCACTTGCATAAGGCTTTTTTTTGTGTGGGATGGCTGGAATGTTCATATCAATATGACGTCTCAGAGGAGAGCCAGTTTTTTCGATAATGGTTTCAAATTAATCGTGAAACATCAGATATAAGAGGTGAGCATGAGGATAGTGCTGTTGGTGAATTGTACGTAAAATCTGTGTGATCAACATGTCGTAGTGTTGTTTGCAAGGACTGTGTTTCCGACTTCGAATAAGACTAATTTTGGTGCTTGTTAAAATATAGTAAATATTATTTTAATTTGTAAATTTTATTTTCCGATTATATTTTGAACATATCTGTTCATTTTTTAATCATGAAAATTGCTTTCAAAAAATTTAATATATTTAAAAAAATTTTCAAAAGTCATGTATTCCCTAATTTTTTTAAATTTGTGTCTTAGTAAAAGATAAAATTTCTTTAATTATTTTCTCAAAATGAAAAATGATCTAGTGACTTATTTGAGAGATGACTGAAGTCATAAAAAACTCACTGCTTTTATAAAAACTCTTTTTGTTGATTTTTTTAAATGCATTAATACTTGTTGGGGTCAAAATGGCACCATGACGGCAGTTATGCACAGAATTTGCATGTCAGTTAAGGGTTAAATTTGATATAAGGACTATTTCCAAGGATTATAAAAAGAGATGGCAAAATGGGAAAAATAGAGATGCGAGGGGAACAAGAATATTCTCCTGGATATAAAAAATGGAGAATAATTGAGAATATTCATTTTTCTTTTAAATAATAATTTTTTTTTCACTAATTTTGTTTATATTATGAAATATAAATCAGTTTTCATTGCCTGAAACATTTAAAACAAAGTAATTTTTGGCAGAATCACCCCCAATTACAATTTTCAGTTCGAGAATGTCCTCAGAATATTCTCTTGGTCATGATGAGAGGTTTTAAAAGTTTGGTTATGAAGATATATATTAGAAACCTTAAGATATTAAAACCTTAAAAAATTATTTTAGAGATAAATTTTCAGAAATAAGTTCAGAACAACCTATTAAATCAAAGGGTGATTGATGAAGGAAGCTATTATATAATCACCTTCATTCTAAGAAGATACAGAACTGTTGTTTTCTTCAATGTAAATACACCTAAATTCTGTATCACATTTCTTTGAAAGTTGTGTAATTCAGCCATGTTGGTTTAATTTTCTCGCTTTCAAACTTTAATATTGCGGACTGCAAACTTCGATATTCCCATCTTCTTGACAGGGACAGAGATATTAGAAATATCTCTACAAGATATTAGAAATCTCTAAAAAATATTCTTGAGAATATTCTCTTGAAGGACTACTATTATAAATTACTAGAGAATATTCTTATCGAAAATAATAAGAATTATTCTCAAGTTATTTATAGAGATATTTATTATAATAGGCCTACATGTTATTACTAATATTCTTGGAAATATTCTGTGGAAGGACTCCTATAACTGAAGAATATTCTCATCAAGGAGAATATTCAAGAATCTCTAGAAAGAATTATCAATAATTTTATCAATATCAATAATTCTCAAATTATCAATAATTTGAGAATAATTATTTTCGATAAGAATATTCCCCAGTAATTTATAAAAGTAGTCCTTCCAGAGAATATTCTCAAGGATATTATATATAACTATATTATAAACAACAGGAGAATATTCCCCTAAAGATTATTCTCGAGAATTTTACATCTCTAGGGGAACATTTAGCCATATACACGGTACTAAAGTTATTACAACCAGAAACCATGTAAAAGAGTGACAGTTATAAACCTTATAGTCTGGTTTTTCTTGCAGTGTGTTTTATGATCTTTTCCCTATTTGCTCAAGTTAATCACAACAATCAAAATTTAAATTTGCCACTTCATATAAAAACTATTCAACAAACTTCAAATATGTTTATGCACTAAAAAACAACTGAGAATGGAAAAAGTTTTTTTTTGGCATGTGTAGCATTTTTTCATTATTGTTAAGAGAAATCAGCTTGTTAAAAAACCATGCTTAAACAGTTTTGCTCAAAATACACACCACTTACACAAAAAGCTCTTTTAATTGTATTAATATTATTGATTGACTTCAATAATATTAATAGAAATATGTAAAAAAAATAAATTGTGGAAAACTCTGTATCCATCAAAATTGTAATTCTAATGATTCACACAACGTCCATAATGTAATATTTTTAAAATTTTTTTCCATTTTTACCTGGTTTTTTCCATTTTTTGCAATTGTCTCTGCAAAAATGAATTTTTGCCGGCAGAAACCCAACCCTGAGCCAATAGGTGTGGTGTCAGAACACCCAATCTGTGTTTTTTAAATTGTTTAATAATTTTAAACTCACAGTTTATAAAACATTGATAGGTTAGTTTAAAATGTTCTTTTTCTTGGCTTTTATAAATGTTCAAATGTTGCCAGTTTTTTTTCTTTCACTTTTTTCACTTGAGCAAACAATCAGTGAATATAACCTATTGTTCAGAAATTTATTGAATAGTGACTGAGGTAAAGAGAGAAAATGCTGCCCTGTCTAGCATGAAGCCATTCAAGCTCCAGCAAAAGTAATGCATCCGAAGATAAGTTCCTGTGGGTCTTTTAACCCTTCGAGCGGTGCAGCAGAAATAACTAAACCCCCTTCAAAATCCTGTATCTTTTTTAATAATCTATGCTTTCTTCTGATTTTCAGCAGGTGCAAACTAAGGGGTATAGACAGGGTTCGCACATCCTTACAAACTCCTTAAAAACTCCTAACTTTTCATTTCCCTCTGGAAGGGCCCTTATAACTCCTTACTTTTTGCAGCCACGCCTGAAAAAGTCTTTTTTTTTTTTTTTTCTTTCTGAAGGGATGATCTTTCTTAGAATAGGCATTCCCCATGGTGATGATGAATAGCATTGCCTAGAAAAATAAGAGGAAGCTTCCCCCGAATATAAAGAGGAAGAAAAGAGAGAAAAAAAACGCTCTCTCCCTTTGTAATAGGAAATGTGGAAGCAGGGGATGGGATTGGAACATCCAATGTTTGTGCATACCTGCCAACCGTTACGATTTTGTCGTATTTAGTAAATTAATACGATTATACGCTTTTGCTTCTGAAAATATGATTTTTTACCGAATCGCTAGTTCTGACGTGTTTTAATGCCTATGTCGCAAAATGGTCAGCTTTGGAAATCGATGGTCCGTAGAACGACATCACTCCGCTGAACCAGTAGCCGAAAATTCCCCCATGCCCAGTGGTGAGAAAGTTTTAAGTTTTTACTTATGCTGCGAAACGATGTCTCGAACCTCCTATATTACGCAGTATACTGAGTGCAGACCTCGCGCTTTCCTATTTTTCCTACTATTTTCCTACTTTCGCCGCAATCGTCTTTTTTTTTACTGCAATTCTCTCCTACTATTCCTATTTTATCCCTCCTTCCCATTTGCTTACAGCCAATATCTCACTACGAAAATTCCGAGAAACAGCAAAATGTCACTGCTTTCCGCAGTTTTTTTGACGTGTTTTATTCACATTACAACTCGCTACTGAAAAAGAAGAAAGGGGAAAAAATTCAGTTCCACTGGAGTAAAGGACGACGACAAGCGTATCTTTTCGCCGCCGCGCCTTAAAGTGCTAAAAACTGAAGTCCAGTGGGGAAAGCAAATCTGTTTCGCAGATTGGTTGCCGTAAATAAAAAGGCGAAAAAAAAGAGGAACAGGCTCTATCCACACACAAGAGATCCTCTGAGAGACAATGGGTTTATCTCTCCTGGGATCCCGTAACGAGCGTTCATCCCTGAAGCCAGGTTTTCCTAGGAGTAGGCTTTTTGCGCTGCGTGAACCTAACTGGATCATTTCGTGTCGGCAGAAATGAGTTACATAATGACGTTAGGCATTTGCGTTTTCCAATCGTGGCGCATCGGCTCAGGACGGCTATATAGTATATGATCCTGGGCGTCATATACTCCGGCTGCATGCTCCGGTTTAAAGGGAAGAGACACAACACGAAAATGAAGGGAAGATCGCTGAAACGCGCGGCACACGACGCTTAACTCCTCCAGAAGCAGTCCGCCAATCACGCCCGACGTAAAGCGCTGTCGTGAGCCGTATTGCGCTCTGTAGGAAAACAGTCGTACTGCTTTTCATATTGATGAATAGACGGCGTGTCGCGCTGGGTGATTCACGTTGCGTGCGGCTAGAAAACCTGCTAGTAAAACCCGGCTTTTAAAAGTGACAGCCCGAGCCACGTCTGGTTTTACATGGGGGGGGAGGATGAATATTATAGCTGAACCCACTTTTTTTAACCTTCAGAAAATAACTTTTTGGGTATCTTTATGTTAGGGGTCAGGTCATTCAAGTATTATGTCAGCATGGATGGGGGATTTTTCGATTTGCTGACTTGATGACGTGGAGGGGGGGTTGGATGATTCTTACGTCATCAACCACCCTTTATAAAAAATATGAAATATTCTTAATGGCATCTTACTCGGTGCGCGAAAAACGAGTAAAACTTCTCACTAGTTTGTGGGCACCTGAACTAACATTCTCCCTATTGAGTCCCCTACAGAGCTACTCTAGTGATCTTCAAATACTTAGCGGATCCAAATGCGCTGGAGCTGTACCGCGCGTCATATAAGTGATCCGTGATTATGCTGCAAATCACTTAAGTAATCTGGGAATGCGCCGCGGATAGCTTGAGTGATGTAGAACCGCACTGGTGGCAGGACCAATGCTCTAAAACTTTGTCACATGTCACTCAAGGGATCGCTTAATGTGCCACAGATCGCTTAAATGGTCTGGTGTTGTGCCACGAGTCACTTAAGCGATCTGTAAATGTGTCACTTGGTTCATTGTTACAAAAATAGATTTAGGGACAGGCCACATTTGGTCCGCATAGGCCGAATGTTTACCGCGGGTCACCAAGGGCTTAGAGAGGTAGGGTCGCAATGAATTTCTTGAGCAATTTTGGGTTCTTAGCCTTCAAATAGCATTGAAATTATCAAAAATTATTATAATACCATATAAAGATATTTTGTTTCGAAATTGTAAAAAATATTTTTACAATTCTTTTAAAAAATATTTTGTGGATTAAAAAAATAAATTTTTGATCATTTGGGGGGGAAGCCCCCAATTCAGATTCCACCAATAAGCATTAGGAGGAATGAGGCAGAGCGCTGACAGGGGGAGGGGGAGAGTTTTGCTGACTTTTTCTGACAAGAGGGGTGAGTCAAAAATTGCTGAAAATTTGCTGATGTAATACTTGAACAGCCCCTTATTTTAAAGCATACATGTGCTCAACACATGACCTAAATGTGGCCTGCCTCAAGTGGCTCGTGGCAAATTCTTACTTCAATTGAGCGGCCCGCGGCACATTCCCAGATTGTTTGAGTGAGTGATTTCCGGGGGGGGGGGGCTTTCTTTCTTTCAAACCAAGCACAACTCAGGTCTATTACTATCTATGGGCAATTTACTATCTAGGAAGTTGTGCTGTAAGTGTGTGTGTGTGCCTAGAGTTGCTGCAAATATAAATAATTTTGTAAGAAAAATCTTTGTCAGCTGTGGTTTTTATTTTGAATAATTGGAGGGGGAATGAATATCACTTTTAGAATTTTTATAATTTATGTGATGCTGTTATGAGTTATATTTTTGACTAATACTTGAAGGTTTTAGAACACTTTGGCGACGACAGAAAGCATGTATGTGGATTGATTATTTTATGAATTCTTATGATGCTGGGTAACAAATCAAAACTTCTACATCTATATTTTTGAGAAGAGGGAAAGTTTGTTTGCAAATCAAAAATAAATTTGCATATGTGCCCCGCCCCTTTTTTTGCTTTAAAACTTGTAAGTTATGAAGTTTGCCATGACTCCTTAAAAACTGCTTGAAACTCCTTAAAAAGTCCTTAAAAACTCCTTACTTTTCATTTTGAAAATTTTGTATGAACCCTGATAGAAAAAGTGTCCCAGTATGCGTGAACAATCATCTTTACAAAATATCTGGACTTGTCAATGGTAAAATTAGGCTTTCAAGGAGTTGAAGTATCTCGTTGATGCCACTTAAAGGGTTAAAGATTTCATTTGCACTTTTGTCTTCCATTGTTGGTTGATTAATGTAACTAATAAATCTGCTAAATCAGTGGTTTTAACCGTTGTTGCCTGTGCCTCTTACAATATTATGCCACTGTATGAAGAACAACTCATTAAATTTTCTTATTCTCCCAAATTTAAAAAAAATTGTAATTTTTTTAAGTTTAGTTTTTAAATTAATTTTTTGAAAAGCTAACCACAGGCCAAAAAAGGAATTGTAAAAGAATTTATAAAAATCAATGGACAATTAATGTATTTAATTATAAAAATCTAAATTTTACAACAAACAAATTACATTATCCAAGAGGGTGCGGGAAGGTAAATTGATTGCATTGGGGGTGCTGGAGGGAACAAACGTTAAGAGCCACTGTGCTAAATGCTTTGAATTTCAAAAATGTCCGAGTTGAAACGTAATCAGTAGGCCTATCTTTGAACATCTAGCAGTCAGAATATATGAATTCTGAAATATGAATATTGAAGGCTTTTGCTGCCATCTCTTAAGAGAACAATACATTACTTTCAGATATTAGGCTGTTGTGATTGAGAATTGAAAAGAAAAACTTTCAATTTTGTGCAAGTGTTCAAGAAATCTCTCATGATACTTGGCATTCCTGAAAGTAATGTACAAATAATCACTAAACCCTTTACAGCGCACTACCCTTTAAAGTTGGAATTTCAACAAAAAAAGTTGTAAGCTGTCTACTTAGGCCTAAAGGAGTACGGAGGTATAATTTTGTAAATATTGCACTTACCATTTTGATTCTGTGGATGTTCCATAAGCTGGAACACTGCGCCACTAGAGCTCTGAAAAATGCATCTAAGTGAGCATTGCAGTGAAGCACGTAAACAAGTAGAAGCTTTTGCATATGAATGAAAAAACACTATTATACCTGTGCAGATTTAGAATGACCCAGGGTGCACTACGGGGAGGCCTGTTACTTTACACCCCATCCCCCAAAAAAGATTCTTGTGATTTTTTATGAAATAATGAGATATTTACAGTTCTTATACATACAATTCCTATGTGCAAAAATATTTACAATCAGTTTATTTTTTGGCTTCATGAAATTTTTCGAAGCCCTTTAGACTCTTTTGGTGAAAGCACAAACCATTCGCTACCTGAAGGCAATTCCTCAAGCAATTTCAGTGCTTCTGGAAGACAGCAGACCTCTCTGCGCCATTTACAGAACAATTAATAATTGATAAAAAAACATAATTACAATTATATTTAAAATTTCAAAATACAGAAAAAATAAGCTATGTATATATACAAAAAAAATACACAATTATATAAAATGTACAACAGCGAGAGCAAAATAATTCATGCAGCTCTAAGTAAAGATGACTCGAGCTACTGAAACCTCCCCATAAAATTCCAGAGGATCACATTTCCTACAAATGGAATATATATTTCTTGTTTTTTTTATAGACAACCAACCCTCTCTCGCAGCATCTGACAGCTTGACTTCATTCCCCCTGAACAGAGAAAAACAGAAAACTTTCACTCGTCATCACGTTCGGTTGTGTAATATTATACGAGCTAGCGGCGCAGTGTTCCATGCAACGTCCCTTATGGGAGTTGCTTGCCCGGTTCGAAATATCCAGTAATTGTAGTAGCAAACGACAAGTGGAAAATTATCACAAATAAACTTTTGCATGAAAATATTATTTATTAGGTTCGAATGTATAAGTTACACAATTTTAACACTAGATTAATTCAACATAAAACCCTCTATTCGACATTGACAAAAAGATACGGTCTCACCAGTTTATGGTCATCAATAGTCAATCTTATATGCTGGTCGGATGTCCGACGTTGATAGTCACTTCGTCGCAGCGTAGCCCCGACAGTACCAGCGGAGGTCTCTCGGTTGACAGCCGGATCGCCTCGATCAGCTCCAGGGGCCTCTCGGTTGAGGGCCGGATCTATTCCAGCATGGGCCTCTCGGTTGATGGCCGGATCTCCAAGATGTTACGTTACTGCACGTAGCCTTGACAAGGCCAGCCGCTACATTATTTTCTGTCTATCATCAGCAATGAAATATTTTCGACTATGAAGATAAAATAATGCTTTCGGTTCCGGACCTACCGGGAAACAAATTCAGACACTTTAAACTATTTCATTTTGAATACCTATTGGATCATTTTCCCAGCCTAAGGCCAAATGATATGGTAGCAAGACGGAGAACCGTCCAACTAGAGGGCTTCAGTTGAATGAACAAAACAAAGGAAGAGCGCAAGTGAGAGAGTTGTTACAACGTACGGCCGGTATTTAAAGGATAAACTCCTACCGCACGTGTCTAACCAAGCCAATCGGCTTCAAGGCCACCTCATTTGCATGCGATCGCAGGCGGACATCATCACGATTGGCCTTGATCATCGCCATACGACCACCGCTGCCGAGGAATAGCAACAAAAGGTAGGGATAGATGTTTTTATGTCACGGCGACTTCAGACTTTTACGCCGGGTGGCCCATCAGCACGTTACATCCAGTTGATGGAACACCTTATTTTATTCAATAATTCTTTGTAAAGAATCCTGCATAAAAAATTAAAAATAATATAGAATAAATAGTTTAGAGTACAGCCAATGATATAACGTAGAAATTTTTTTTCAAGCAATCTTTTTTATATCAAAAAAATATACAAAATTTCTTGTAAATACGAGGATTTTAAATAATGCGTCACAGCTGAAGATCATGGATTACCTTGTGTAGTGGTGCCGTCTATGGTTGAAAAGGAAAGTTCAAAGTAAATGGTAAACCTATTTTTTTCATTTATAATTGAATTTAACGGTTTGAGAAGCTAGTCAAGTTGGGTGTTCCATGCAAATACAAATACAATGCCACAACAGGCAAAATGCCCAACGAGGTGGCTGAGAAAAAGATGCTTATTAAAATATGGATGTCATATATTTCCAAAAAACTATAGCAACCCAATTAAAAATGTAATTAACAAAAATTATAATCAATATATACACATGATAACATACTATCCATTGCCCATAAAGAATACTTATGGTTGTCTTATTCTAAGTATGGATAGCTTATCGATTTACCCAAATGTGCAGTGCAACATTGAGCAACAAAGGGTTAAAGTGAGGTGATGACA
Organism: Pholcus phalangioides; assembly: GCF_987345545.1. Taxonomy (NCBI): domain Eukaryota; kingdom Metazoa; phylum Arthropoda; class Arachnida; order Araneae; family Pholcidae; genus Pholcus; species Pholcus phalangioides. The sequence goes on along the minus strand of NW_028301600.1, from coordinate 33,998,512 downwards.
AAGTCTGTTGAATTTGAGGATGTAGACAAGACAAATGTAGGTAAAACCCCAAAATACAACTCGCCAGAGCTTCCAAATGAACATCTTTTGGTAACAGTGACAATGCCATCTGAATTTTTGAATTCAAATTTATCCTGTGACAATGTGGTAATACAGATATAAATCATGGATAGAAATGCAAAATATGTGAATAATAGATAACAATTATAGGCCTTGGTTTGAAGAACCAAGTAGGAGACAAAAATCTATGTATTAATTGTAAAGGAGTAATATTGGCATACCTATACTGACAACCAAAAATGACAATCATAATTAGAATATTGATAGAAGCAGAAACTATTCAATTGTGGTTTAAAATATTTGCAAGAAATATTCAGAATGTTCTGACTGCTACCTTTATTTAGAGGTGAAGAATGTGCTGCTTGTAAGCTGAATCTTGACTGTTTCATTAAAATAGTTATCAGAGCATTGTCTTCAGAAAAGAAACAATCCGCACTCACTGGAACTGGTCCGTTCATCATCCCATTAAGGACAAGTAAAAATTATTAAATTTGTTCATCTCTAGAGCAAAAAATCCCAGGTCGCCATGGCAACTAAAAAGGTGGTATTGACACCTAAAATGTGTGTGTGTGTGTGTGTTCTTTGTGTAGTTACTAAATTGCAGGCTGAGAACAGCACGAAATGTTTGGAATTTATAGCAGCACATCTGCCAACATGAAAGAATCACATACCCTGGAAAAGGTCAAAAGGAATATTTTTTGGACCTTTTTCTCCAGGTAAAAAATTTTTTGGTACCTAAAAAATTGTTCTGGCTCATATTTTTTTTGCAATTTGTCCAGCCCTGCTCTAGAGTGAATTTGCAGGATTTATACTTGAATAACTAACACATTACGTCTCAACAGAAGGTAAGCTATTACACATTTTGGATAATTGGCCAATTATTCCATGCATTCACAATCCTGTTGGCGATAAATCCCTGCCACATTTAACATTAAAAAAAAAATTCCTTTATAGGTGAAGCCCTACATACCAACTAGTGCCCTAGAGGATTTTCTATGCACCCTTCAAACCAAGTCTATATCTTTCTGTAGATATGATTTCCAAAGCTGTGAGACATGCTTTAGGCCAAGATGAACTAAGACACAGAAAAACTAGAAAATACATGAGTCCTTTTGAAGTATGAAACTGAGCATTCTATTTATTTTTGTGGCCTGGAACAATGTTCAGAATATCAAGCTATTAATTGATGAGAATTTGTAAATTGATAGCCTAGTTCCAACCAGAATAGCTTTACCATTCAACTCATTAGTGAAACAATGGTTGTTGGAATGAAAGTAATCGACTATGCACTTGTAAATGTTGAAGTCCATGCTCCATTCATCTTTTTTGCCATGCTACAATCACTTTCAAGTTAGTCTGTTGCAAGTTGCAACTCCTTATCTGTAAGATTCCAGATTACGCCATTAGTTTTTCGTCATCTGTAAATTTCCAAACAATCTCACTAATACCTTCGAGTTCATCGATCAAAAGCTGAAACTGATACTTAGGAACTTAGGACACTTTCTCAAGAGACTCGTGAAACTTGTTCAATCACAGAATTCCCTGTTTACCATGACTTGCTGTGATCTATCTGGCAACAAATTTATCCAACATCTCAGTGTAAGTGCTTCAGAGATTGCTATGTTGGACCTGACTGAATGTCGTTTGAAAAATCAAGTGGGTAATTCACATTTATTAGTTTTACAAATGCTGATTTAGTCAGGTTGACATGTTTGTGATAAGGTTTTTTATTTATTTTAGAATTCGAAGCAGTGATTGCAGTCAATAGGTATGGCAGAACTCATAAAAAAAGTTAATGAGCTTTCACTGGGGTACAGGAAGATGCGCCATCCAGATAAACGCCTCTTAACTGACATGTAAGTATTTATCATTCAAAAAAATTATTATAATTATAAAGACCAAAAAAAGCCAATTTCCTATCAAGGTAGCACTGTGGTAATGCAATAAATTTTAAGTGGGTTGACACTGCTACAAAATATAAATAATCATTGTACATTAGCTGGTGCCAAGTAACCTACCTTAAATTGTTTACATATTAAAATTGTTTACTTTCCACTAATTTAAAAAAAATTCCTGAATATGAAAAAAAAAAAATTACGATGACTTTTTGTGGTAATATAACTAGAGATGGGATGAATATATTCGGCTGCTATTCCGTATTCGGTCCCGCCAATGACTCTTAGGTATTCAGCTGAATATTTGTGTGAATCTAAGCACAACAAAGTAATTTTAAAAAATTAAATTAATTGGAATTTTCCCCACGAATCAAAAACTTATTGATTATATTTTATTGTGTGGTGTATATCCCTTTCTGTGAAAGCGGTTATGTCAGGGTGAATGCCTAGGATATGAAAGATATGAAACTGAAAATGTGAGGAATCCTACTGTATTAAAGTGGAAGTTAGCATGAATTAGCCTACACAAGTTCACTAATAGAAGGATGTACCTAGACAAGATAAGTATTGAGAGCTATTGAAAGAGGTAAAAGGAGCAAAGAACATCTAAAGAGGAAAAATAAGTCGTAAATTTTATGATGTATTACCAGTTGAAAGGAAATAATGGTTGAAATTTTCTTAATTAGATGTAAAATTGGTAACAAGTGTTAAAAAAATTGATTCTGTATGTGATATTAAAATACTATCTATTATTGTGTGTTAAATGTGATTGTCACAGTATCATGGCAATAAAAAAATTTTTTAATTACAAGTTTATAGTTATTTAAGTAATAAATTGCATAATTAAAATTCAATATCAATCATTTGAAATTATCAATAATTTTATTTTCATTTAACAACACCAATTTTATTTATAATTGTGATGAGTTTTGAGAAAATTGATATTCGGCCATAACATTAGCCGGATATTTGGTTATTCTGCCAAATCACTATTCGTCCCATTTCTGAATATAACTGTATTCACATTGTCTTAGAATATATCAACACCATTTTCAAAAGTCATTTTGCAAATTTACTATGACTTGCATGAGGTCTTAACAAGCTCTAAAAAATAGTGCAAAAGCAAAGTAGATCCAGATTACAATACCATGATTTCATAATTTATTTCCCAATTATTTCCCACATTTATTTTACCATAAATAAATGTGGGAAGTTGGAATAAATGTGGAAAATAAATCCTGGTAGTTTTTTACCAGGATTTTAAAACGCTGTTTTTTTTCATTTATTGCAGAAACCTCCTGCCCCTGAGTATAAGTGATGTAATAAGGGGAATTCTTGATTATACCATGCATTAAATTACAATGTGAATCATCAATCGTTTTCAATCCACTGCTGGATGTATGTCTCCTAATTTTATTTTTAATGCTTTAGTCATTCAGTTGACTCACAATGTGTATGTAAAAAAAATATGCGTAGTAAGCTAACTCTATGTTTATTGTCTAAACTTTTGGTTATCTGAACTGCACCTGGGTCCAGTTAGTTTAGATAATTGATTATTATTATTTTTAGGAAGAAAAGGAATCTCATCTATTGTAATCCAAGTTTAAGAGAATTGCATATAAGGTATCCATTTCCTATTTTTTTTATTTTGCACACTAAACAGCTTACTGAACATATAACATTTACAATCATTCACATCAGGGGTTCTTAACCTTCGTCAGTCGCGACCCGAAATAAATAAGATTAGCTTTGGGGCCCATAAAATTTTTTATTCTTCGAAATTAGTGAAATCAGTGATGCAATAAGTGCATTTTATAACAGGGCTGCAAGTGGATTCATACAGCTCATCTAAGAAGCGCCTGCAAATATCAAGTTTGTGCCATCAGCCATAGCTCGAGAATTCGTGCTTTTAAATGGAGTGTAATGACCCATCTCACAAGAGCCTAGCACCTGACTGATGCAGTCAGAAAGGGCAGAACCCATAACTCCCACTCCTCCTACTTTTTCTACTTTTTGGTAAAATGTGCTACTTTTCCACCAAAACCTATCAAAAACATTCATATAATTGATTTTAATTGAGGAGGGAATCATCAATATAATGCCTAATAATACAAATGTAGTAGATTGCAATTAATGATTCTGCCAAAGCAGAAATTGCATTGTTTTTATAAGTTATTTGGGGGGTATGTGAACCATTTGGTGGTTTATTAGTTTTTCATTTGCTTAGTTTAAGGGTTCAACAAGTAGAGTAGTGATTAAAAACTTTTGTCTGACTGAAAAAAAAAAATTTTGTGCTTACTAATTCATGGTTTTGGGCAGTAACATTCATCATTCAAAATTATGGAGCACATTTTGTGTGTAGGTGACACAACAGTTTGCATAAAAAAGCAGTTGGGTACATAGGCCTATTCTATGTTTTGTACTCTGATGATACCCAATAACATTCAGTTGTTTTCTATATTTTTAGGGCATGCAGAGGCATAAACAATATTTACAATGCTCAGTAGAGTTAGAAATGAAAGTGCTTCATTTGTCAAAAACGATTACACTGGAATTGAGCACTAAAATTTAAACAAATCCTTTTAGAAAAGGGATGGGCAATGCAGTAAAACATTTGGTCCACCTTGACTTATTTATATTGGACCTTGTAATTTACATATTTTGCTTTTGGAAGTGGTATCAAAAGAACGTCATGTTTAAAAACTTACATATTTTCATAATTTGCTGTGTGCATTATCAAACAGACTGGACTGTGGAAGACTCTAAAAAAAGAATGTAATATATATTGTAAGGCAGACAGAAAAAAATTATCTGTGGTTGCTAGTACACTGTTTTGGCCAAAAATTATTTTTGTTACCAAGTCATTTCTGTCAATTTCCTTTAGCTCGAGTCAATCTTACAGGATACTGAAATAGTGTGCTATGATTTTTTTTTTAATTTTTCCAAAAAAAAAATTTTTTTTAGGGATTTTTTTAAATTATGCTATGATTATGTTGTCTGAGGAGAGTACCCTGTCCTACTTTTTCTAATTTTTTGAGTGTTAGCCCTGCATAACTCAGGAGTCCTTGACTGTTAGTGGATTAGTATGACTAATCTAGGAAAGCCCCGTGAATCAAGTTTGGGTCATGACCAATAATCGCGCTGAAGAATCCTTGGCTGTAAGTGGATTTTAACGACCCATCTCACAAGTTTCTGTAAATCAATTTTGGGTCATGACCCATAGCTCAAAAACCCTTGGCTTTTTAAGTAAATTTGTATTACCCTTCTTAGAAGCTCCTGCAACCCATAGGATAAGAACCCTTGATTTATATAATTGAGTCTAAGCATCACTGATGTGCTGATTATTGAATAGTCTATTTAATGTTTATTATATGTGATGGAAAAGACTTCATGGGAATTATTTTGCTGTGATAGAATTTTTTTCTATAAACATTTGAAGAGTGGAGAAATAATTACCCGTATCATGAATTTCCCAATATGTTTTGACACTGTTTCAGTCTTCAGAGTATATATAAAACAACTATGATGCTGACAGTTGATCCCACTTGAGTTGGTTACCCTATCTTAAGCCCCTTTTGCTCATTGGGAAAAAAGAATATCCTTCCAAGTCTCTTTCTGCTGGTGTTTTTCCTGTTATGAAATTATTTTTCATTCTTCTGTATTGTTGGTTTCTTTTTTAATGAGTTCACATTTAAAGCAGTGGTTTCCAACTCTTTTGACTTGCAGAGCCCTTCTTAAAATCAATTTCCATGATAAAGCCTTTTTTTATTCACTAAATGTACTGATTTGTTTTATTTTAAGCAATTTTTAAAATTTTTTTGATCCACATTATAACTGCCTCATTGGAAATCACTAAACCATCTACAAATTGCCACCTGTTTTCAAGATTTTTTTTTTTCAATTGTGAGCTGATAAATGCTTTCGTCCCTAACAAGAAACCGAGAAAATTGACTCTGCCCATTTCTTTAATTTCCCTCGCTATGATTACAAAGGCACCTGCCATGAGGTGTGTGGCTTTCTAGGAAGAGAAATATATTTTTTTCAATATAAATATAAGAGAATAATTTTTTAGGCTATATTTCTTTACTGTGCTGGAAGAAAAGGGGGAAAACAGTTTCTTTCTTTCTCTCTCCTTCTGTTATCTAACTTTGAACAAAAGTTAATTCCGCCCATTGGCAGTTGATCGATTGGGGGAGGTGGAGTGGGTGGAAAACAAGACTGTAAAAACAACTTCAACGCTTATTTGGACTCATCAATGCCAAACTAAAAGTATTTTAAGAATCCAAGATATTTTGGGGTAACTGGAATAAAGCAGATCAAGTTCGATGAGACATCTCTGGAATGCTGCTGTAAAGGTTAACCGGGAGGAGCGGCAGAAAACTTCTGAGAAATGCACACAGAACCCTGAGGGCTTCATGGAGTACAGGTTGGGAAGGAATCACTCATTTAAAGGGAATCAAACTACTATAAATCCGGTCATGTATGAAGTAAGATACTTGATCAATTTCAAAATGCATATGACTGTTCAAGATTCATTATTCAATGAAAACAATGGTGGGAACATTATTGATGAATCAACAATAAACTTGTAGCAGAGTTTGAATAAAAAGAAAGGAAATTCATTATGTGTGTGTCAGGGTTGGCAGGTTTTTGACACATGGCAGTTTCTGACGGTTTAAACCACAGTTTAAACTGTCACGTCAAAAACCTCAAATATTGCTTTTCGATATCAAAATTCCCATTGGAAATGCACACGTTAATTGCATGTAATGTTTAAAGTGACTATGTTATACAAAGAATAAATATTTAATATGATTCTAAAATAATTTTCTACTCTTGACAAAATTATTTTGGACAATATATGTTTTTTTTCTTATAAAATTTGAATAATGCATAACATGAACATTGAAGGGAAAACTGTGGAACGATTTGACATTCTTTGATTCAAGATGATTCTTGACCTTCCAAAATTTTTTCAACTGCTTATATATGTTTGTATTGATATAAACCGTCTGCTGTTCTCTTTTTACAACAGATAAGTGTTTAAAAAAGTTTATTACATCATGTATGTAATGTTGATTTCTGTTATTATTAAATTATCTAGATAACCACTGATACTTATAACAATACTCTTATTGCACATAACATTGAAATATATCTAGCGATCAAAATACTAAATTGTAGGACTAGAATGTCATTTAATTTGGCAATGCTAGCTTGTATGTCAAACTTAGTTATTCTTACTTTTGCACTATGATATGGTGCATTTACTAGCATTTATAATGCAATGGTTTTCCAATTGAAGCTGTATTCAAACGTGCAAAACAAATGCTTTGGGTATCAAGTCTTGTCAGCTCTGCTTTTGTTGAAAATACTCTTTGAAGCTCTGTGAATTTTGACACCCTGAGCTCTAAGAAAGTTTTAGGTGAAAATAAATGAGTTTAATTAGTGCATTAACAGATGCTCAGTGAGAATTTTTATATGGAATAAAAATTTAGGATCAGAAAATTTAAAATATCAAAATATATATTTTTCCTCAGTAATTATCATTCTGAATATAAAACCCTTTAATCCAAATAAAAGTAAGTGTTTTGTTATTTAACATATCTATCAAGTTAACAAAAACTATTTGACATCATTGACAGTAAGATTTTGATAGTTTTAATACCGAGTTAGTTTCTGGGGTCAAAAACCTACCCTGATGCCCTATCATACATATTTTGAATAAGCAGCTCTATTTCACTTAGCTAATTGAACACAGGTAATGAGTAGCTTAGATAAATAAACAATAAAATTATATTTTATATGTTCTAGGCTCTTATGTTGAAGAATTCAAAATTGCAAATTATAATTAACATTTTGTTTTAATTATTGTAATAAATTAATGTTTAAAAATAAAACATTGTAGTATGCAAAAAAGTAGGTTTTTTATCATGTTGTATACCTATTGTGTTCAAAACATTATCAAAAGGCATTCATTTAGGTTTTTGACAGTTTTTGATGGTTTAAACCAGTTTTTGACGCTTGTCATGTCAAAAACCCAACCCTGGTGTGTGTGTGTGTGTGTGAAACTTGACAAAGTATAAAGAAATGAATGAAGGGTGAAATGAGTTACAATTTTTTTCTCTGCATTTTTGTATTTGATACTTGCAAATGATGGTGGTATATATATATACACCAAACAGTATATATTCATTTTCTTTTTAATAGGACTGAGAATCCCAAATTTGATTGCTTCAATCAGTTACGAATCTTGCTTTTTCGAGAACGATATGGCCAAGAAAGAAGACTATTGTTTGATTCAAAAGCTGTTCGAAAAAAGGGAAAGGAGTGTGATAAACAAACTAGTCAAAGCAGCAACATCAATGAAAATAGTATAGAAAGATCATTCAAGTTAAATAATGCACATGAGAATGAATACGTTATTGAAGTGAGAAAAAATTTGAAGTTAAAATGAGAGTAATAAGTAGTTACTTTATTTTTGTTTGTTTTCCACACCCCTTATGTTTTTAAAGATAGTTTTTGAGGTTTGCATTGATGTAATGCCTATGTTATTTACTATTTAAAAAGCCTCACAGAAATTAGAATTATACATTCTAATATCAGGGTGTCTACTATCACGGAAAAGACACAAAATCCCGGAAAAGTTACAAAAATGACAAAAACGTTACGAAAGTCCTGAAAAAGTCAAAAGATTTTTTTTTGATTCTCCAGAGATCTTTTTTCCCTAAGGCCGAGATTACACTATAAAAGTTTGATAAAATCCCTTTTATAAAACTTGAAAAATCCAACCAATAAAGCTCATAGGTTATATTTGTGCAAATGCAACCAATATTATTGGTTAAATTTTTCAAATTTTATAAAAGAACTTTTAGAAAACTTTTATAGTGTAATCCCTAAACTCTAGGCTTTGGAGAAGCTGTGGTATTCAATATTTTTTCTTCTCTCTAGTTCTTTTCTCTTTTTTTTTGCCCTGGAGGAATGGATAGGTGAGTAGTAACAGAAAAGAACAATGTCAATGTGTAGCCACCCTACATTGGGGCAGACATATGGATGGGGCAAAAAAGTTATTTAGCTTGGATAAGCAAAAAAGAACTTTTGTTTCTTTGCTTGTCCAGACCTTTCAACATCTGTAATATGCCCCTAAAGCAGTGTTCTCAGGATCACGTGATAATTCCTAGAGGAGCGTACAGGGTTGACTGTAATGGACTACGGCAATAGGGAGTCCTCTTGGGAACAAAAATTGGTTTTTCAAAGAAAGGACATGACCTTCCCCCCTTATCATGGAGCAGGGCTCCATATTATGAAGTTATAATATGGTGTGAGAAAAAAATATTGAGAATTATCTCAGGTCCCCAGGCTGTTCTTCCGTGCGAATTAGAAAATCGACCGGACTGTTTGTACCTTTACACGATGGTTTTGGCGCTCGTACATAAGAAACATTTCTTCTAATTTTTTTTCATTTTTGCCTGTGCCGATATGTTTTGTCTGCGCGTGGTAATGCAATTGGTGAAAAAATGGGCTCATTTGTGCACATTCTATTTAGACAGCATTTTCTTCTGATGTACATCCGCGTCTGGCGATGGGTGTCGACTCCGACGGCAAACTACTGATTTCAACAGTCACACCGATCGTTGAACCGATGGAACAAACTGCTCGATCACTTACACCTCACTCTGTTCAACATTTTTTAGCTCTCTTACTTTGTTTTGAGCCCACTATTGGTATGCGATGCAATGCAATGTGGTTGTTGTGCACACAGCTTAATATTGATCAATGGTGTGTTCAGTAGTTTTGCATTCACTTTGATATCTGATCAGAAGCGTGTTTTCAACTTGCGCGGTTATGCCCATGGATCTTGTTTTGAAAAGTTTTTCGTCGTAGGTGCTGACGGAAATCTGATATGGCAAAAACATTGATGGGGGTCTAGGGTTGCAGAATGTTTGTATATACGACCCGCAAGGGCATATGCAGGGATGGATTACATTGAATATTCATGATCTATTGAGGTCTTAGGCAACCTCTCAAACAGGCCTGTCATTTGGGGGGTCATTGCCCCCCGGCTTATGAAATACACTAAAAATATACATAAATATATATATAAAATTATAAATACATTGAGTACATGTTCTTTGCCCCCCCTGGAAAAAGTTGAAATGACATCCCTGCTCTCAAAGTTGGTTGAGTTCATGGGTGGGGATACAGAGAGGGGAAGGTGATAGGGACGATCAGCCTTCCCCCCCTCTCCCTGCCCCTACAATTAAAACAATTATTGGCAATTATTGGCAGAAGAGCAGAAGGTGAACATTTGTTCCCCCTCCCCATATGAGAAACTACCTGTATCCACTTATGCTTTTGTGGGATGGGGGGAGGGTCTTATGTGGCTTGAGCCGTGAGGGTCCAGTTCCTATGGAGTGTTGTATTTAAATCCATTTTAAAGTTTTTAAAAATTTAAAAAAAAATTAAGTTTTTTTGTAAATTCACTCGTGTTCCCCCTTTCATTAGGACCCCCTATTTTATTAACCCAAACCCACTAGGTGGTCACTACTCACAGTTTGGGAACCACGGATATAAGAAAACAGTCCAGCATGGTTTGTTTTGTTGAATGAAAAAAGTCACAGAAACGTGACAAAAAAGTCCCTGAAAAGTCAGACTTCTGGTATTTGGTAGACACTCTGAATGACATTCAAATATCAACCAATTGAATTACATTTCTACAATTCAGAGTTGGTTCAGGGCATTTAACATACTTACTTGGTTATTTATTCCTTTTTAGACTACAAGGAAACAGTGATGACATGAAAGTTGGATTTCATCCTGCAGAGGTGTGGATACGCTGATCCAGTGTTAATATTGAAAAATTTTTATGCTTTTACAGTCAACCCCCTGGGGTTATACAAACTTAATTCGTTTAAGAAGTAATAAACCAAATTGTTAATAAACCAAATTGTTTTTGCAAACCAAAATAATTTTTTCCATATAAATCAATGTAAAATGAATTAGTCCATTCCTGGGACCCCAAAGATTTCTAGTGCAAACTTTTAAAACAGCTCCTGTGCCGAACATAAAAACAATGATAATCATTAAACCAACACTGAAAAAATTATCATTATTTGAAAGAGATGAAACCAAACAAAAAAGAGATGCAATTTCACTGTATCTGATTTGTAATATGCAGGTATATTAGATGGACAAGCACAGCAAATTTGCAGCTATTGGTAGAACACTAATCCAAGCTTCACATACATTTTTTTAAACCTTAAATTACTTAAAAGACTGTATTGCGTCAATGACCAAACATCCCTGAAGTTAAAGTAGGATGTGTGTCACTTATGCACACCATCAAGCTACGCAAACTCAGTAGTGCTTGGTAGGAAAATGTATACCAGATACAGCTATCAAAATGGATTCATGATGAGAGCTGATTGAGGTTGAAAATAGGATGATTATTAATATCCCATTTGCCTAAAAATGAATGTACCAACCAATTAATAGTTTAATAACCACTTATATGTGTATTAAAACTTAGTCTGCCATTTCTTCTCAAGTTCTTTTAAAGGCCATTACTGTGAACTCTTAAACTGTATAAATATTTTTAGATATACCTCTCCACACAAGCAAGGGAAATTCTTTCTATTCCCACCATCCTAAATTTTAAATTGTCAATAAGCATTCTAGCAATTTGAGCCCATCATCTATAAGTGATGGGAGCAGTTGGGTTGTTAATCTGAATTGCTATTGAAGATGAAAATACTGGTAGAGCAATGAATGCATCAATTAATTATTGAAATTTATAAATATCAATGAGTTGAAAATATTTTTCTACTTCAGAATATTTTTTATGTATTTCATATGCATTGCAAACGAAAAAAAAGGTTTGAAGAAAGAGAAGATATATATAGCAATATTTTTATACTAAAGCAAGTTATAAAGTTTTGTATTGTGTTTTTTGTGAATTGTATTTTTTTTTTTTTTTGATTTTTTTCCCTTTAATTGTAATTCACCAGTGGCCAAAACAGAATTCAGATGAAAAGATGCTTCAAGAAATGATTTTTGGATCTGTTTCCACATCTTATCAAGGAACAACTCTAAAAATTCACACAATTAAGTATGTTTTTTTTTTGTAATTTTAGTAGCATCAAAGTTTCATAATTTTAGTGTGATTGAATAAGTAAATGTTACAGAAATTGATACAGCTTGACTTTAATGGTACTTGTGCCAAAAAACTTGAAATTCAATCCAGTAAAAGTAATAAAAACACTCTTCTTCCACTACACAATGCACTTGTTCTAACATTTTCTCCACTGTTGAGATCAGATATGGAACTTTTGATACCATTCAAAGTAAGTGCATTTTCTTTAATTTTTCTGATGATTATTTTCTTGTTCCTTTCAATAAAATGCATTTTTTTTCATTCCCCATGCGGAATCCATAATCACATGAGGAAATGGAGAGAATATTCTTATTTTACCGTATTTTTCCGCATTAGCTAGCATGCTGCCGAACTTTAGGGAACCAGATTTTTGTATGTTGGGGTTTGGTCTGTTCCCGGCCTGCTGAGAAAAGTGAAGTTGGGTGCCCTCTTGAGGGTGGTTCCAAAACCACTCTCCCCCTCTGGGCGGGGCTCGAAGAGAGTTGAAGATGGGGGGGGCTTTGGGTGCAGGGCACCCCCACCCCATCCCGCTCAATGGGCCAGGGCTACTTTACCACACACCAATTACAATCATATATTGCCATACAGCAATTTCCAAACATTGGAGTTGGGTGGGAAATGAAGACTCCATCCATCGGTGGTCGCCCCAGGTTCGGTAGGTAAAGAATTTGCTTCTAACACTCTATGTCCGGATTCAAACTCATGGACCTTGATAGTAACCTTCATAGTGGAAGACGGGCATCTTACCATGGCACCAATGGGCCAGAGCTGTCGCTAGAGGCAAACTATAAGGTGGCTACAGTTGGCTCCTGTCGCTAGATGCGAACTATAAAGGGGCCCATACAGTGGCCCCTGTTGCCAGTGGTGAACTATAAAGTAACCACATCCAGCTGTTACCCCTGGCTTCACTCGCAGGGATTTGGTAAGCTGAAAATTCCCCCTTGGTTTAATTTTGGAAAATCCTCTCTCTCTTAGTGAATCTCTACATTATAAAATATAAAACTGACCAAATTTCATATTTATAGCTTCAGCAGTTGGGGCTCGGCAATGTTCCCTCATATAACCTTTGAACCCCCTTATGATCCGAATTTTGGAAAATTTTTTCTTAGTGAGTGTCTACATTATAAAATAAAACTATAGACCAAATTTCATGTTTATAGCTTCAGAGCAGTTTCGTCTTGACAATGATGAATCAGTCAGTCAGGACATGTTATTTTACAGATACAGCCCCCTCATACAAAGACGAGTAGAAGAAAAAAACATTTTGTGGGAAAACGTTTTTATGTACTTGCGCAAAAGCTTTGTTGGGTTACTTTTTCATCGCAAATTGGCACACATACTCGGTATAACAATAGCAGTGAAAGAAATTTGTTTCATATTTCTTTCATACAAACTCTGACTTAATCTTAAAATATTCAACAGGCTAATTTCATTAATATTACATATTTATTTTGGGAGCCTTCTTTATCAAGTAAGTAAATTGGGGGGGGGGGGAGATAGCACCACGGTTTTGCTTTTTGTATGCCAAGATTTTTTATAAAGGAAGTGTCATGTGTTTGTATGTATAGGTCAGAGTACTGTCATGGTGAAGGAACTTGCGTCTAGCATTTGTATTTCTGCTTCTTTTTAGGCATAAATTTGGTGTGTATTAAACCAAGAATAATTTTAAGATTAAAGCGTGCAAAATCATTTTTCCCCCTTTGATTATTTACGTTTAAAATGTATTCACACAGCTGCATGCACAGTAGGGTGGGTCAAAAAAATAAAACTCACATTTTACAAGGGGCACAGCGATAAAAACGGGCTAAATGGTCTTAAAATAATGCATGTGATTATTTTTTTAAATTCTGATTAGTGTAACTGCGTCCGGATTGATATTGATTTTTTTTTATATTTTTCAATTTTTTTTTCAAGGTAGGTTCCAGTTAGGGTTTCGACCTATTATGTTACTTTCTACAAACATAGACAATTCGTCACGTAGTTGTGAGGGGTGGATGGGTGGGTAGAGTGGGGGAGAGTCTAGGAAGACCCTACGTGTGCTCATGCGATGCCCATGTTTCCCAGTATAACTCCGGCTGAACTAAGGTGAAGTTGTGTTGAGCTCACTTGTGCCATTTTCATCATGGATCATACTCGTTCAAAGTGGAAATGTTTGTTATTTCGTGATTCAAGTGACTTTAAATTGCAATATATTACCAACCTACGAAGATGCTATGAAGTTCTATGAGTGTAACCGTCATAAGATAAAACGCGATAATGAAACTAGAGCCCACGTATAAAGAAGAAGGACATTGTTGGAGCAAAAATTGAAGAAATATGGTCAAGAGCATCCATTTCTTCTGTTCAACATAAACGAGTGAAAGCGGTGTTAAATGCCTATCATGTATGAAATACAAAAATATTTTAAAATCACATCCTAAAATACAGAAGAAGCAATTAGAAGAGTTTTGCCGTAAATTATTGATTGATATTTATTTCATCCTGCCAGTGTAAGAACATCGTAGAGTGCATTTGTCCCAAATACAAAATGTACCTGTCAAAGAGAGAGAAAAGCTTCCTAATCGACCAACGAGCAACCAAAAATTCTACAAATAACTGCTTTATACTTTGACAGACAGACGGATAAAACTTTAATTATATCAGAAAAGGACAATGAATGAATGAACGCCAGAACTTTGCCACTGGACTTATCCCTTTGCCGAGATCTCTTCCAGCCCAGCTTCATGGCAGTGTCTGGAATACTTTATTTTGGGTCAAAAAAAAACATACAAAATTTTTACCTCAGAAAAGGACAGAAAAATGTATAGACACAGAGCATTCTTGAAGAGAATATTCCACTGATAATGGAACCATCGTTGAAGCACCAGCTTCTGGCACATCTGAATGCATAGAACAAGCAATTTTCGACTTCTTGGAATCATAAATATCTATGGAGTCTTTAGTGGCAGTTGGGTGCGATGTGGAACTAATGTGAAAGTTGGTAAATATGGAGGTGTCATACGTCTGCTTGAAAAAAGGTTAGATAAGCCGTTGTGGTGGATTATCTGTTTACTGCATATGAATGAATTACCCTTCCGACACTTGTTTCTACATATTGACGGCAGCACATCGGGACCTAAAACATTTTTAGGGAGAATTGGCGAGGAGATAAAAATATGTGAAAAAAAAATTGTGCTTCGTTTCAAGTTATTTCAACAGAGTTATCCAAGTTTTCTATTCAAGGTATTAGCACAGACCAAACATATTTGTACAGAATAGTCTCAGCAGTTTCAAAATTCCTAAGGATTTAGCAAACAAATCATCAGGGGGCGCAGTAGCCCAGGTCGATAAGATACTCGCCTAAAAACCAAAGAATGTTTAGGGGTGTCGCGAGTTCGATACCCAGTTCGTCCTTGTCAGAAAAGCTTCCTGACACAGGGGTACAACAAAAACAGTGACATGACCGCAGAAAAAGATTGCTACCCCAGGGAGTCCTCCATCGAGGGGTTAGCGCACCAACCTCTCAATGAGTATAAAAAACAACCCTGCCATTCGGAATCTGCAGTAAATTGTAGGTCCCTGTCTAATTAGCCATCGTGTGCAGAAAAATGACCATGGTGCGACAAAAATGATCAACAAATTGTCAGGCAAAATGTCTCATGCCCTATAGCCAACTAATCTAATTCTACATTTGTACGTTTTGATGGAATCTCCTTCTGAAAATTTAATAATTCTAGCAACGTATGTCGTCAAGTTTTACGCTCCAACTTGGTTTGCTATGAAAACTCACCCTTCCTGTAAAGATGGAACACAGCACCTGTTCAAGCTCATCGCTGCAACTAGGTATTTGCCCGCAGAACTGAAAGGCAAAATATATCCTATAATTCTCAAAGAAGCACGTACTTCGCACACCCTGAAAATTCTAGATCGCAATGCTGATGGCATCCGTGAACCAGCAGCCCGCCGCATTCAGAAAAATAGACTCCAACTGTTTCAACTTCCTATTGTAAAATTTGATGTATCATCTTACATCGATCTCATTGACTGGCAGAAGCAGAATATATCTGATCCACTGTCATACTCTCTTTTACCGTGGCGGTGACCTATCGGTTAGAAATTCTTCGGAATATGGACCGGGTCGTTTTTTTGTTGTTAGTAAGTAAGTCTCGAAATGCTTTGCTGAAATTTAGTAGTAAGAAGTATTTTTGCGCTATTTGAAATATGATGATGATAATATAAATGCCACTTTTTAACCTTTTTCTTGTAATAAATAAATGTTACTCATGCGATTTGTATGTTTTATAGACACACATTAAAAATTTATTTTAAAACCTTACTTTGACAAATCAAAAAAAGTGGTTTTTTTTTCTTCAAAATATGCCTTCTTCAAAGTCAATCCAAAGGCAGAAGATAACCCATTCTTAAAAAATTTATATGTGAGCTAAAGACATCATTTGGCACCCTTTTCGTGCTGTGCCGGATAGAAATTTAAAAAAAAAAATTTTGCATGGAACGGTGACCCTCCTTAATGCACAGCATCCATTTGTAATGTTTGTCCATGAAAGAAAGTTTATGTAAGTGCACAATATTTTTTAAACATCAATCAGTGCAGCTGATAATCACAAGAAGTTGTTATAAAATATAATTAGATCAAATAGAATTTGTTTTTCTTATGCAATATGCTTGGTGGTATGTTTACATGTAAACACGTTATTTCAAATTTCATCATTCATATTTTTTTAGGTCTCCTCCTCAGATTGTTATCAGTGTTGTATTTCCTGCTCCATCTGTGGCTTCTTTTAATTTTGGGTACAGTATTTTGTTCTTTGAAAAAATAATTCATGACTTTATTGATTAATCATCTGTATGAAAAATAGTGTTTTTTATGGTAAAATATCAAATTAAATATTCAATGATATGAGATTAACTCATGATTTGATTTTATAAATATATTCAAGTCTCCATATAAAAGTCACTTTATTCAATCAATACTTTATATGCTGATACTGTTTAATAGAGACATCAAAAATTTAAATGATAATATAGAAAATTTGCATACAGAATAGATGAATGTATTTGTTGAATAATTTGTCAGGTTTATACTACGCAGTGGTACATTGGTACTCCATTCTGGAAGTCATCTTTCTTATCTACTCATTTTTTTTTCTGGGAACTAAAAATAGGTTTTCGAGTAGTTTTTTTTTAATTTAAAGTAGTTTTTTAATTTATTTGCACTGCTAGTGCCTGGAGAATACGTTTTGTCATAAGTGCCATAGGAGCTTTCATACGAAGAAATAAAAATGGGGTGTAGGATTGCTAGAGACATCTGTACATATGTCCCGCAGGGAAGAATTGTGTTGGATATGCATGAATTTTACTATGGAACTCAGCTGTCTCACAAAGTTGCTTGGGGGAGAGAGGGGGGGGGGGGCTCATGTGTTCTGTGCCTCTAGGTTCCAGTGCCTGTGGGGTGCTTTTATTTAAATGAACTTTAAAGAAATTCAAATTTAATTTTATTGAAATGAAAAAATTAAATTTTTGAGTGAATATTTTTTCTTGGACTATGATTATGTTGGCCAGAGGTACGAATTCCCCATGGCAAAGCTCAACATTCATTACTACTGAGAGGCTTCATGCCATTGTTGGCATGCCTTTCATTTTTGAAAAACATTCGCGGGCCACTCCTGATGGCATGCCACGGGTTGACCACCTTTGTTGTAGACTTTCATGATTTTAATGAAAAGACCAAATTTAAAAAAAATTGTATTCATATGCTCATTAATACATATTATACATACATATTATTAATATTAATACCTATTAATACATTAATCATATGCTCATTCAACTTGAGGGGGCTATTCATTAAGACACAGCTGAGTAAGAGAGTGCCAGTCTTAGCACCATCTCAACCACTTGTTGTATATTAATGCAAGCAGGAACTACTTCAAAGTTTTCGCTGCTCTTTTGGTTTATACCAGAAACACATTAGCTTTTAATATAAAATAATAATAAATAAAAAAATATACCCACCATTTTCTCATTTTTATGATGAATAGTGGGTAGGGTGAAGGAGGAGATGGCTGTGTGGAATGAATCTTTTGAGTTAAATTATTTCTTCCAGGAAAGTTAGTAGGTATTCAATTGGGTCCAACATGGTCAACTCTTGAAGCGTTTACATGGGATTGGGGGGGGGGGCAACTTATTGAATTATATAGAATTGTGGTTGCGAGATAGGGTATAGTGGGCTATGGTGAACGGGAAATTTTCTGATTGACCAGGTGGGAAGAGTAGAGTCTCTTAAGGAAGTGTCATTGTGCCCATACTTTTTTCACTTTTTACTGATAAAATCGATCAGGGTATCAACATGATTGTCATCAAATTTGCAGATGGTGTGATGGGTAATCGGGAATCCAAGCGGTTCCAGGCAAACTCAAATATGATTGCAGCATGGGCTAGCGATTGGAGCATGACCTTTAGCATTGGCAAGTGCATGGTCGCTCATTTTGGTTCAAACAACCCAAGTTACACTTGTTAGTTGAATGGTGGATGCAAATAGCAACACTGATTTTGAAATCTTCATTAACAAACTGCTTAGGTTTCCTGAACAGTTTTCAGCTGTAGTTAAAAAAGCGTACAGAATGGTCAGTTTCATTCTCAAAAGGCCCCTTCGCGTTCTCTTAAACTCATTCTTCTGCTCTTCCAAGGCTTAGTTCATCCTGGATTGGAGTATGCTGTAAGGTTTTGAAGACAATACTTACAGAGGGACATTGACTTGGACAAGGGGTGCAGAGAAGAATCATTTGTGCTCTTGAATGGCACACAGGGCTCAAGCTATGAAGAGAGACTTCATGTTTTGAAGATGGTTACATTAGAAGAATACAGGTATCTGGGGGACATGATCTAAATGTTTAAAATTTTTAATGGGATGGATGAAATGGACCACGAATACATTGACATGTATACATTATCAATCAACTGCTTTGACAAGGGGGCACCAGTATCAATTGGTAAATGACAATTCTAGGTTGTGGTGTCGCAGGGAGTTTTTCCTCTAATAGGTTTGTCAATAAATAGAATAGCTTACCTCTGGTTTTTGTGAACTCTAACATGAGATTTGAACGTTTAAATAGAAATATGGTAAACATATATGGGCAGCGGTATTTTCAATATAGTTTAGATATACATTTCGAATCCTGTTTTAACGAATACTGTTATAGCAAAAATCGTTTGCTAAAGAACACTTTTTTAAATTCCCCTGATAAGTTTACATAGGAACAATGCAAAAACCTGGAATTCTTTTATAACGTAGTTATAACCTTATAATAATGTTTTCTTGAAAAATAAATTATGATGATTGATTGAAGTGATTTCTCTGGTATCTTGGAGTTCGTTATAACAGGGTCCGACTGTATATTTGTCATCCATATTTTTTATGATAATCTTTTTTCAACTACCTCATTGGGAATTTTGTCTGTTGTGGCCTTTATATTTATCAGGGTTTTTTTAATCTACAAAGGCTGAATATGCTTTTCGTTTTCACGTTAGACATTTTCTGTCTTAAAGAGGTTTCCATGATTGAAAAAGTATTAATTATCGTCAAGACTATTTTTCAGTTCCGTTAAGACAGGTTTCTGTCTCATGCAGTGTCTTTCTTGACTGGTTTCACTGTATATGTTTTAGATTACACGCGCATTCATGTAATGAACAGGGCTCGGCACGGGTCACTTTTTTCACTAAAAGTCACTTTTTTAGAAACTGGTCACTTTTATTACGTATTTTCAGGCCCAGGTCACTTTTTCCACTTTTTTAGCAAAAAAACCTCGGTCTCGCGCGCTTTTCTGCTGTCAGTGTTTTTCTTTTCTTCAAGGAGGAACTTTACCTGTTCAATATCGCTAATTTTCTCCCTCCCTTCATTGAACTACAATCGAAGGCATCTTATCTTCCCGGGAGCATACCGTGTGACGTCAGTATAACTTGATTTCAAGGCGCTTGGAAAAAGAAAGCTCCTTGGTTAAAGAATCGTCATTTTATGGAAAAGCCGGTCGGAAAAAAAACTAGCATAAAAGGCGTACTTACAACAAAGAATTTTTTCCCCCCTATACTACCATTCTTTCTTATTTCCCCACGTGCTCACTCGTTCTTTCATTTTCATCTTATTTTAAAATTGATCCTTTATTTTATTTGTTTTAAAAAATTATAGTCCTAAGGGCCGAATTCCTTTCTTGGAGCATCGAGAAAGTTACATTTGTTGTTTGTTCTATCGTTACTTTTGTTAATTTTTTTAAATGTTATTTGAAATGACAATTAGAGAGCCCGTGCAGAAACTAACTTACGCGCAGCGGGAGAATACCAAAGCGCGTATTAAAGACGCGTATTATTAATACATATTAAGCGTATTAATACGCTTTGGAGAATACTCTTGTAGCTGGCCAAGGTTAAAGAAGCTCGCATGTATTTTGAATTTACTTACAATAAAAAAAAAATCATCCGATTGAAAATCGCGATCTATCGACAAATAAAATTCGTACTATTTTTCTAACTGGATTTAAATCTCAGCAAGAAACCGTACCCCCAAATTTGATCGAAAGGAGAACTATTTATGAAAAGATCACAGAATCCTGCAATTCAACGTTTAGTTTAACACAAAGGTTTCCAAATCAGATGAAAATTTGTCATCAGGCTGATAAACTCAGTTAACGTGCATGCGAGCCGTAACTATAGAGGCGGATTTATCGATGGGCACACCGAGCGCGCCTCTGGCCCCTACTTCACATTTTTTTCCTAATTTAAAGGGCTTCATATTAATTTTTTTTATGCCCGGGCCATAACTTAATTTAGAGCATCTTCACGATACTGATTGTTGACTTAATATTGTTGGATTGTTTTCCTTTTTTTTTCTCTCCATGCACGTGCGGGAACCGGTTGTTCCGACGCTGTATGCAAATCGGCGGCGGCGTACCCTCACGGGAGCACGGATATATAGACTGGTTTTTTCTCTATAGGTGAGATGTCTGTTTTTTCCGCATGGATGTATGTCGGGATTCGATTTGTTTCTCCCTTTTGATTGCCGGCCGTATTTTTGATCAACGAAAATGATCTTGTTTTTTGTTTTTGCAACTTTTATGGAAAAAGAATTCAAAATGAACTTCTGATCATTGTTTTTCTTCAGCTCAGTCGGTACGCTCTGCCCCCCCCCCCCAACAAATATCGACATCTTGCGCGCCATTCTTGATGTGTAAAAAAATCTTATTTTTAGACCTCGGAAGTTATTAAAACGTTTGTCTCGAGTCTGTTATGACCGCAATAGGAGAGGGCGGGGGTCTGGTTCCACGGGTGTTGAACGAGGAAAGGTGCCGAGTTTACTCATTTTCTGTTAAAAAGAGTGGATACCGGCCCCGAGCGATAGTAAATTTTCGTTCGTACTTGCGACCCGGATTGCTACATACCGTGATCAGATCCAAAAGCGTAGGGGGGGGGGGCAATGCCTTGGACGGCGTTTTTGATGGAATGGTATATTTAAGAAAAGGCAATAAAAATTCCTTTGCAAAATTATCGAATTTCACAGTCAAGGGGCAATAAAATTACGTTTCCCCTCCATAAAAAACAATTGTATTACGGCCATGGTAAATCGGGTGTCCCGGATGGGGGCGAATTCACTATTTTTGTTCGTTGAAAGTTACGGGAGGAGTCAGCGCTAACGTGGCGACTTGTTTTCGCGCTAAAATAGGTAGCCCTGACAGCAGCATCCATAAACTCTGTATCAACCGCATTTATAAACCCCGTATGTTGTTGATTCGATTTTTGTGTTCATTTCATCCTAATTTTCCGTATTTCCCGATATGTTTCTATCGATTTTCGCATATTAGGTTAATTCATATTATAAATTATATATTTTTTTGTAATTTTTTATGTGCCCTTTGTCAGCCATCTTGAATTGACTACCGTAAAACGGCGATTCCTTGGCTTGAAAAAAAGTCGCCACGTTGGTGCTTACAAGGTTCATGGGAAATTTACCGGGGAAGGCCGCTGAGTCTTTTTTTCTGTTAAAAATTACGGGGAGGGGGGGAGAGGCCAAAATTATACTGTTTCCAGGGGTAGGAACACCGCGCCAAAATTAACATCTTGCGCCATCCTGCTCCAATAGTGTTTTCGTATTTTTCTGCGCCAAATAGCTAATTTTGCTTCGTATGCCCAGAATTTCTTAAAGGACGCCAAAAATTTTTTGTTCCTGCTTACCGTGAAACGATTCTTTCTAAGAGCGTGTTTTATATATATTCCACTGTACGCCTTATTTAAACTATCGGCTTTTCCATCGTGAAACGCTGATAATATCCGTGATTGTGCAACTGAAGATAGTTTGCAATGGTCTTTCAGCTTCAAAGTGCGCCGCTGTGGTGGTCGAGTGGTCATAATGACGGACTTGCATCGCGGGGACCCGGGTTCGAGCCCCATCGTCACCACAGTGGTGGTCGGCTGAAGTTGGTTTTCTGTGGTTCCCAACTTCAAGGCGCAAATGCGAGCCGATCTCCCCGTTAAAAAGTCTCGCCACAGAGAGCGACAGTCCTACAAACAGTATAAATATTCAGTCATTACACTACACTCACTTCACTTCTGAGATATAGATGGCAGCACTAAAAAAATCATACATAACACTAAATACGCACTCAGACTGTTAGGTACACATACTTACACTTCCGGCACAACTCACTAGGTAGTAAATTGCCCATGGCGATAGACCTGAGTTGTGCTCGGCTTCAAAAAAAAAGCGCTTTAAAGTGCAAATGCGAGTCAGTTGCCGTTTAAAAAAAAGTCGCCACGGGAAGCAGCAGAAATTACTGTAGTCGATCGTCAAATCCAGATGTTTCGTGAAAAAAATTTCCATTCCGGAAGTAAAAAGTGTGTTTTCGCCGAATTACGAATGTTAATTTAGAGACTTTGCCGAATAACGAGTGTCAGATCGGTAATCTCGCCAAATAATGCGTACTTAATCGCCAAACGTCGTGTTGATTCTTCCGAAATTCTCCCCCATTTTGCAACAATTTCTTTCCGAGTATAAAAAACTTATAGAAAATTTTTTGCTCATTTGAAGTGCTGCTGTTCAAGACAGCAAATAGTGCCCTCAGTAAGCAAAAATCATCTTAAATAGACTGGTGTGAAAAATTTTATGACAGCCTCTCTTTCAAACAAGGTGTCAAAAGCCTGGAACACCAAAAACAAAAAACAAGCTGATGAAAAGATTTTTGTTAACAAAAGACACTGCAGTTATTCTATTTTGAAAAGGGGGTGAGGGTTAACGAAAATATTCTTGTTAATTTCCCTGCTCCAATTTATAAATATCTGCTCCAAATCCTATATTTTGCTGCTCCAAAACTGATCCGAATCCTATATTTTGCTGCTCCAAAACTGATCCGAATCCTATATTTTGCTGTTCCAAATCCTGAATTTGCTGCTCCAAAACTGCTCAGAATCCTGAATTTTGCTGCTTCAAAGCTGCTCCGAAATGGACTTTGTCACTTCCCACCCCTGTGTTTCTGGGTAAAGGAGTAAATGTGGTTTTTTTTTTTTGCAGGGGTGTATGTTGTGTTTAAAAAAAGGAAAAATATATATTTTTACAAATTTCAAAACTGGTTTATTTTTTCCCTCAACCAAGGACAGTATTATTTTGGTGCCCCCGCCTGATACTTTAAGGTCTTAGGGGTGTGGCACGATGACAATTGATATACATCATATATATGTATACATCAGTAGGCTCTGCCATTGACGCTGGGGGGAGGGTGGATTGCCCCTCCCTCAACATATAATAATTAAAATAATTTAGTTAATTTAATAATTTGAATACTTTATTCAATTTAATAATTTAAATAATTTATAATTCAGTAATTTAAGTAATTTTTTAATTTAATAATTTAAAATGTTAAAAATTTAATTTTATGGTTTTTAATCATTAAGTAAATTTCTTAAAATTTGTTGGAACATATTATACAAACCTAGGTATGTAAATCAAATTTGTACTAGTTAAAAAAAGTTTGAGTACATTTTGTATACTGCCATTCATAGCATAACATGAATGAAAAATCCACTGGAATGTAGATGGGACAAATTCTCTCATCAAATTTTGTGTTATTTCATTTTTCTCCCTTCTTTGAATGGGAAAAATTTTTCCCGCTTTGAAGTTTTTCCTGCTTAAATTGATTTTAAGATGGGTTGTGGAAAGCAACATGGGGGAAGGCATTGCTGCTGTTACTTAAAAAGGATGTAATGTAGTTATTCTCTCACACATAGTTGTTGATAAATTTGATAAGTTATTCAAAACTTTTCTGGTTAGCAGAATGCGTTTGAGTTTGATTTAATTATTTCTATCTATTATGTAAAAAAAGCAATTTCAATGAGTTCTATTGAAATGAAAAGGTAAAACTAAATTCAATTTCAATTCATTCAATTTGGTAATAAAAATTCATTGTCCATTTGGTCTCTCTCTCTAAAAATATTTCGGTTACTATTTGGTCACTTTTAAACATTTCGGTCACTATTTGGTCACTTTTTCAAACATTTTGGTCACTATTTTCACTAATTTTGAATCCATGATCCGTGCTGACCCCTGAATGAATCATGCTCATAATCAAAAGTTCCACTGTCTAGGAAGTGTTAGAGCAAAATTTTTTATTCATCTGAATCATCGGTGGCTAACCCACAGCAAGCGTGTGGCACACCATGGTATCAGGAGTGGTATGGGAACGCTTTTCAATAATTACTGTCCAAAGTTGGAGTACCTGCTCCTTACTTGGGACAAACACCATTTTATTCGGTTTTAATGGTTTTAACCATTTTTCGGTTTTTTTACTAAATGTCATGATGCGACGCTGGTGTGTATTGAAAATAAACAACGATTCAATCACATCATAACTGAAGGTTCAAATTTTGTAAAAGCCATCTAGGTTTAATCAACATCCATATATACTTGTAATTAATTAAAAATTCAGGATTACATTATTGTAATTTTAGTTGAATACGGGGTGGCAAGTAGAGGAGAGAGAAGGAATGTGTTAATAACTCACCACCACCAAGAGGGTGGAGTGACCATCATGTGTCACTGTTCAACTGTCTCTGTTCGTTCTTTTGCTGAAATGAGTTGTCTTATGCGCATCGCCAATTCACTGAACAATGCTGCTTTCCTGTTTGCCAACTGGCTTAAAATTTCACAATTCTACTTCTTATCAGTGCACCTAAAATTTTAAAATTATCAATATGAAAAACCGACACCCTTCAGAATGTGTATTTTTTTCCTACAAATTTTGTTTCATTGAAGGGTTGATTTTTCAGTGCAAAGTTCAAAATTGCCCCAAGTATAGACACTTAACTGCGCCTTTCCTCAGCATTTCACTGAGGTATTATTCTATGCTTTTTTTCTATAGTAATTATGTATGGTCTCTATTCAACTTGGCAATCAATTTTTATGATTTATGTAAAGTATTGATTTTTCTCTAAGCAATTTGTTGCAGATTCATTTTGCTTTGCTGCTCCCTCCACTTTTTAAGATAATTTTCTATTCCAATTGTGTAGATACTAACGCATGTGACACATACCTTTTCAGTGTGATAAATTCAGTAAGAATTTTTAATTTTCACTTCAAATATATTTCAGATTTATTAACTTGTCAGATTAGCTGTGGGAATTTTATTATAGGTAATCAAGTATGGCTTTTTTTTTTGATCATGGGTGTAGAGACATTTCACAAAGACTGTGAAGTTGTCTTTTAACCTTTTTCACAGCATAGTTGAATTCACTAAACCCCCTGCAAAGTGCCATCTTTTTTAATGAAGTATGCTTATTTCTGATTTTCAGCTGGTACAAAGTAAGAGGTATAAGGAAGATGTTACTTTGAGAAAACAACTTTGTAAAATAGTTGGGCTTGTCAAAGCTAAAATAAGAGGCTTTCAAATAAGGCAGGATTTTGCTTCAATGCTGCTGAGAAGGTTGAATCGGTTTTCTGAAACGATATGAACTTCAATCGATTGCAAATTTTCTTTCTATGTGCTATGACATTTTTTCTATTTTTTTCATATAGCATGTCTTTTGCATTGCTATAATATATTTTAATTGCAGGAGGCAAGATGTTAATTCAATGTCCCATGTAAGTAGTGATGCATATAATATTGTGACACCCAAACAACTTAGCTGTACAGATATTCATTCAGGTATGTAAATGTTTTGTTAGGGTAAATTACAGTGAAACCTGCATAAAATGGAACATCAAGAGATTGAAATTATTTTCCGTTCTAGACAGGTTTCCATTTTTATAAAGGTGCAGACAAAAATATATGCAATAATTTATTTCTATCGTTATGGAAAAGTAAAATTTTGAAAATATCATTTAAAAACTATCACAATGGATCTCACTTATAACATTTTTCAGAAAAAAATCATGAAAAACTGAGCGGGAAAATGCTTTAAATGGAAATCTCAATGAATATTATGGTAATAGTAGAGACCAATAAAATAAGCTTTACTAAGTGAGAAAATGATCTAAGTGGGATCCAGTGTATAAAAAGAGGTCTTCAATCTTTTTATTTTTAGCACGTTTAAATCAAGTTTAACATACGAATGCATGAAATCAGGATGATTTCAATCCTTGAATGCAATTGATACAATGTGTTTTAATTGGAATGTTGATGAAGTGATCGTGAGCAAGAAATCGAATATGAGCATTGAGCACTCTGGGTACTTCAGGTAGCACCATGGTGCTCACAAGCTATGGGTTGATGATGCCTGGTATAAATCAATGAATATTAAACAGAAACATGCATAGTATTATTTTGAATTTTTTCATGTTTGTTGTTTCAAATTACTATACCTCTGAAATTTCATATTTAATACGCTGATTACACAAAGCGAAACCTTGATATAACGATAATCTGAGGACCAAGAAAAAATTTAAAATATTGTTGTAGACAGAGTGGTTATCATTACATTGAAAAGTAGCATTATATATATCATCAATCACCACTGAATTTATGCTGTTATGACATTTTTTCTGAATTGGTGGTATTAGTACCAGCATAAAATACACTGAAAAGGATTAAAGGATTTGCAACAAAAAAAAATTTGTTTAGTTGATTATAAAATTCAGTTGTTCCACACACTGTAAAGTTGTTTACATTACAGCACTTTTGTGTATTACACAGAAATAGCTTTACGTCAACTTCATTAAAACTTTTGGAGAGTAGACAGTGGAAAATACCAGTACTATTGAACACTCTCAAAAGAAGAAAAGGGTTAAGAATTCAAAAATATATTGAAGGTGGTTTTGAGCAAAATATAAAGAAATTATTGTTGTAGCAGTTTTAAAATCTATAAAATAATACCATTATAGAGGGGTTTATCGTTGGAAAGGATACCATATTGTATCGCAAAGAGTTTAACATTAGACTATAGTTGATTCCATTAAAACATTTTCAACTTGACATCAAGATTTCCATTTGATGATACTTAATATAAGATTTTTTAAATTCCTTTTTCACATTTAACTAGAGAAGCAGGTTTTGTAAATGTGATATTTTTTTCTTGAATGCAATATCAAATCATTCTCGACTGAAAATATCAAACCATTCTGGATTGGAATGTGCAGTCATTTGGAAAAAAAAAATTAATGATGCTCACACAGCAACATATACATCCATCTAATTCACTACCAATGAAACATCTGCATATATTAAATCACCAGCCTATTCTCAACTGTATATTTTTATTTTCAAACAAATCTATTTATTTATTTATTTATAGATGAACTAATTTATGATTAAAAAATCATTTAACCATGAAAATATTGGATATATATTGATTGATACTCTGAACGAACCTATGAACCCTTAGATCAACAACCGATAACGTTTGTGAAAGAAAGGTTCTATATTTACTGGCCATAATTATCGATATGTGAATTTTTTCTTTTTTTTAAAGTAATCAAGAACAGTTTTCTTTACTAGTGCCTTTCTTACAATTGTTTTCTGCAAACAATTCACATACTGTTTAATATGCCTAGAAGTTCCATGTGAGTACAGTAAGTCATTCCTTCGACTGTTTGCCCTGCAGCACAACTTTCTTCCTTCATGTGAAGAGTTTTGTTTGGTAGGGCTCGGTAGAGCAATCCAGTTTCATCCCTATTTGCTATGTCTTTGACGTTGTATCCTTCAATTGAATTCAAAAGTCTTTTCCTCTAGTTCTCCACAGTCAACTGCTGATGTCATGAACTTCTTTTTTTATCGAATGTCATTTTCAAAAACTTTCTAGCCACCCATTCGATGCATGGCAATCTTTCTCAACAAGCTGTTCTGCAATTTTTTTTTGCTTCAGCTTGAACCATTGACCCAGATATCAGCAGATTTCTGGATCTAGCGTCCACAAACCATTCCTATAAAATTTTGTTAATTTGCTCATCACTATTTTTCGGTTTCATTCGAGACAGGTTTCCATCTCATACAGTGTCCATTTTAGACAGGATTCATTGTATTAAATTTATGCTTTCTTGAGTTCCATTGATATTTTTTTCATTGGATGTTTTCATGGTTCTATTAATATACATTATTTATCAAATTAAAATACTTTATATTGTGTTGAGTATAATATATTAATGTTATGTACATACAGGGTAGTAAGGAAAGGCCCTACACCACACATTTTACTTGCGAACTGTTGATCATAGAGGTATATTTACAGTTAGAAAAGGTATCCCAATAACATGTAGACCTTAGATGTGTCATTCATATTGCAAGGGGTTGTATAGTTATTAAAATACAAAACACCTTTATAATAGACACCCTGTGCTCGAAAACACAATTAGAAAGTTGTTCGCTGTCTCTCCTGAAACAAACAAAAAAAAAAAAAATTCCACATTTGTAAGTGCAATAGTCGGAGATATTAGAATTCATAAATTGGGAAAGTACACCATGAATAAGGAAAAGCATTGTTAGTTATTTTTTGTTATTCTTTCCAATTTTTGAATTTGAATATTTCAGTTGATATTGAACTTTGAATTGTGGATTTTTTCTTTTTGGCAGCAACATTTTAATTAGGGTTTTCAGGACATTGTGCCCGTATAAAAAGTTAGTTTTTGTATTTTAATAACTATGTAAAACCCCTTGCAATAAGAATGACATGTCTAAAGTCAGCACAAAATTTGGATACTTTTTCTAATTGGACGTATGCCTCTAGGATCAACGGTTTGCCAGTAAAATGTGGCCCAAGGACTTCACTTACTACCATGTATATGACTTTTTAGATATCTTAATGGAAATTTTTTTTATGTAAGAAATTTGAAGAAAAAAAACATTTCTTTAATGATGCAGAAAAGTTCAGCACAAGCTTTTAATTCCTTGTGTAGAGAAAAGCCGGAATTTCATTTAATGATGCAAAAAAATTTAATACAGTCAACGCTCGATATAACAACCCTCTTCGTCCCTGTAATGAAACGGTCATTATATTGAGCATCGACTGTATATGTATTTGCAATCTAAGATTTTTATTGACATCTGGTGTTTCTCTGTTCACTAATGAGAAAAAATATTTACTAGTAATTTATTTCTTGGGTATTATATTTTAGTCGATCAGTAATACAGGGTGGATGTGAAGTCCTGTGCACACATTTAAAAAATTCATAACCAATAACGATTCGACAGATTGACATAAAAAGGTGCAGTTCACACTAAGATACTTATCATGGCCTAGAGTTTTTTTTGACAAATTAAAAAGTTGAAGTTTCACTCATAGGTAGCACTGTAAAACTGAACTTGAAATAACACATAAAATGCAACACAAACAGTGCTTAATTAATGTTGATGACAATTTGTGTTACATAAAACGACCATATTTCAAGATGATCATCCTTTCACCCGTTTGGATGTAGCTGGAGTAAAAAGGCTGCTCGTATTGAATTGAGATACTTTCTTTTTACGCAAATTGTCATTAATTATGCATTGTTTGTATTGTATTTTATATGTTATTCGAGTTTCATTGTTTTATAGTGCAACCTATGAGTGAAATTTAAACTTTTTAAATTTATCAAAAAAAGAGGTCTAGGCCATGATAAGTATTTTAGTGCAAACCACACATTTTTATGTTAATTGGTTGATTTATTATTAATTTTTAAAATGTGTTGGACTTGTCCACCCTGTATATCTAATGCTATTCAAGTTAGCTGAAAATATGTTATATTTTTTACTTGGTAAGAAATATACTGCCTGCTTCCTCAGGTTGTGAACACAGTTCTCTTTCTCTCCCCCCCCCCCCAAGAACTTGTAAACTAATGAGACACTCAAGTTAATTTTTTTTTAGCCCACAGTGTTCCAGCTGATGTGCCTCATTTTTCTGTACAAAGAAGTAATGAAGAGAATTGTGATTTTTCAGGTAATTTTTATAATGTAAATTTTCGCTAAATTTAGCAAAAATATAAATGTTATGGTAAATGTGATATGTGGTCTGATAGATATATCTATGGATATGTATAATTTGCCAGTTATTATGCATATCTGGCCAACAATCGCTGA
The DNA here is from genome assembly GCF_987345545.1 of Pholcus phalangioides. Lineage (NCBI taxonomy): Eukaryota > Metazoa > Arthropoda > Arachnida > Araneae > Pholcidae > Pholcus > Pholcus phalangioides. The sequence continues at coordinate 33,967,883 of NW_028301600.1, read as the reverse complement.
TATAATGTCCAAAAATTTTGCTAATTTATCACATTCATATCTGTGATTATGTATAATCCCCAGCTTGTATTAGTAAATATGATGAATCTTCAATGAATTAAATTTACTGTACATTTTGCTCAAACTTCAGTCTAGAATTATGGATTCGATCAGTGGTACAAGTGTTGATAAATAAGAAGTAAGCTGATATTATAAGACTGATCATGATTTATAATTCAAAAATTGGAGAAAAGTTGGGAAAAACAATATAAATAAGGGAAAAAATCATTAATTAGAATTTGCAGTTCCCCCAATTTTCCTCAGAGTATTGAATTCTAATATTTCTGAGAGTATTGCACTTAAGAATGCGGAATTTTCTTTGTTGGCATCAGGAGAGACAGAGCAACAACTTCCTAATTGGACTTTTGGTTGCAGGGTGTCCGTATAAAATGTTGATATTTTTATTTTAATCACTACATAACACCTTACATCATGAATGACGTATCTGAGTACTACACATTATTTAGATATTTTTTCTAATTGGAGGTATGCCTGTAGGATCAACAGTTTGCCAGTAAAATAACAAACATCCGGTTATCTATGCATCCTGTATATCACACTGATGGATTCATAGCTCCAAAATTTTTCAGTCATTTTATAACCAGAAAACAAAGTCCTAAAATTATGCAGCACATCATTTTATGATGCAAGAGATGCATGCATTTAAGACCTCAATATTTACAACATTGAAACAATGTAAATTTTTTTGACTGACATTAATTAGAAAATATGACCAAATTTTCACTTCCTATATCGAGGGTGTCCATATAAAAATTGTATTCTTCTATTTTAATAACTCTAAAAAACCCTTAAACGTTCTACACGTTATTTGGAAAACTTTTCTGGACATTTTCCCTCAAGATCAATGGTTTGCCAGTAAAATGTGTTAAGGGAAATTCAGTAATCACCCTATATAATGGCCTGTAGTTATTGAATGATCTCAGATTTATCACATTTACTGTCACACATGTATAACATACACTAGATTAATTATGGGAAAACTATGGCCCGCTTGGAGGTTTTTTTATCTGGCCCTCCACATAAATTTCAAAATGATAGTATAAAATTTGCAGTTTTAGTGTTTTAAAAAATTCGTTTAAGGGTCATGTTCTTTTTTTGTACATGGAAAATATAGTTGAGAATTTAAATAGAGCTTGATTTAAAAACTTTTGCATAGGCAAAAAAATGGAACATATATGCAATGAATGTGCACAAACTTATTAAAATATACGTATTTAATTTTTCACAGTGGTAAAGGACAAACCATTGTCTCTTGTTTGCAATGAAGCAGTGGCAATCTTCATACAACCCATTCCGTCAATTCATTTCTATAAGTATAGAAATTTCAATTGTAAATCAGTGTCTGAATTTTTTCCTGCCCGCCACACTTTTTTTTTGGCTTGCTCCTAAAAGTTTTCTCACCACTGCATCAGGTGATCCCAAATTCGCAGAAAAGAAAAATACCCATGCTCTCTAATGCCTGTTTTATAAAGAACATTTCTGATACAAAAATAAAAAACAAAATTGTCATGAATCCAGAAAAAAAAAAGTTTGAGAAAAATATAGGCCTACAAATTCAAATAGGATGAAAACAAAACCAAAAATTACAGAAAAAGCAAGAGTCCAAGAAAAATATATAGCATGTCTTGTATGTGACTTTAATAATTTTGTATAGGCCTACAGGCTGTCCCAAGTTGTGTGCATCTCTGTAACCATTGACTTTTGAAACATACTTTCAATTAAGAAAATGTTTTAAAATTATGGGCAGTTACTTAAAATCTCAATTTGTTTAAGGGGTCATATACTGAAAAAGTAAAGAAACTAACTTCTTATACAGTTCCCACATATCTCAAAAACCCAGTTAGAAAGTTGTTGCCCCGTCTCTCCTGATGCAACAAAAAAAAAAAAATCCACATTTTTAAATGCAATATTCACTTAGATATTCGAATTCAAAAAATGGAGGAAAATTGGGGAAAAACAGCATTAAATGTGGATAAAACAGTTTACCCGGGATAAAACAGATGGGAAATTTTTTTTTCCAACTTTTCTCCATTTTCTAATATCTCAGTCAATATTGCATTTAGAAACATAGTTTTTTAATGGCATCAGAGGAGAGACTGGGCAACAACTTTCTAATTGGGCTTTTGAGCTCGCAGCGACTGTATAAAAGTTAATTCCTTCATTTACTTATGTGTATGACCCCTAAAATAAATTTTCAGATTTTAAGTATTTGAAATTTTTTGTAATTGAAAGTATGTTTCAAAAGTCAACTGTTAGAGATATCCACCGTGCAACCAATTTCGGACAGCATGTATAACTTGGAATACTTTTACATCTTTTGTAATCTATTACATTTTTCCAATAATCTACATCTCTGAATATCTATAAACATGTATATTTCTCTTCATTGGACCTTTTGTGTTTTTGATGCCTTTTAATTTTGTATATTTTGAATTTGTATATATGTTTTCTTCAATACAGTCAGATGCCATACAGAGATACCCGGAATTTCTGAAAAGGATGCATAAGAATTTGGTTCACATGTCTGTTCCTAGTTCCAAGAAGAAGAAAAAAAGTAGAAAAACCTCACACACACATTTTCCCGTCACCTTGAAAAAGTGGTTTACTATTTTGAAAAACAAATGAAGCATTTTACCATCCTGTATTGTATTGATATACACTTGTGTTGTTGAAGAATAAGATGGCGAATACCCTGAATCAGGGACCGTATACAGAATTTTCAAATTTCTGAGTTTCTATTCTCCTGCGGACTTTCTCCCCTCTGGTTACATACCAGAAATTACGGTACTTTCATGACATATCTGGTGGCATTCAAAGACAGCATCAGTACAGCGTAAATTTACATATTGTAACCTCCCTTGGGAGTTAATGCCTGGTTCGAAATATCAGATTAAAGCAGTCAACAAGCAAGAAATGAAAACAAGTTTTTTCACATCGATTACTTTATTACATTAGTTGATTTTGTGATATTACATTAACAAGTTAACTTTCAATTTTTTGTTAAGAACAAGTTTATATTTAAATTTATCAATTCAAAAATTTGTTTTAGTAAATGTGCTCCAATATTATCCGTACAAACTTTCACTTGTGCAGTGGTTGCTTCCACATGATTATGCCGCTTGACTCCGGTTCTCACTGCAGTTTCTTGCTCGTGTTGAGGTAGATTCAAAATGGCCTTGGAATACCATTTTCACATGGATGGTGCAGTCAATAATCACAACTGCCAAATTTTGGAACCAGAAAATGTGCACGCTATCTTAGAGGTTCTGTTGCATTCACCAAAAGTGACAGTATGGTGTGGATTTACTGTATCATTTATTTTCAGTCCCTACTTCTAAGAGGAGTTGAACATGCCACTGGACCTGTAGAATGTATGATTACCTGGAAGTGATATGCATTGCTGTTACAGAACGAAATTGTTCTTGCTTTGCAAGCACGTCACTGCCTTGCAGACAATCTTTATGCAAGACGGACCTGCTCACACATTGCAGTGAGTGTTAAGAATGTTCTCAAAACACATTTTACAGAAGAAAGTGTCATCAGCCGGCACTTCCCTAATCTATGGCCTCTCCGATCCCAGGATCTTAATCCATGCAATTTTTGGCTTTGGGGGCATTTGAAACGTCTGGTAAGTCGTGACAATCCAAGAACTTTACCTGACCTTAAAGGCAGCATTTCACACCACGTGCTGAACATTTCCCCACACACACTTTGGTCAGTTGTGGAACATGCCATCTTGTGATTTCTCATAGTATCTGAAAATGATGACCATCATGTGAAACATGTTTTGTTGCAGTAACAATTGTAACAAGTGTTAAAATTGTAAATGTTTGCCTAAATGTGTGATTTATTAATAAAACGCCCTCTGGTGGCGACATGTACTATTATTTTTTTTTCCCCGAAACAAATTCCCATCACTTCATCAGTCCTCCACAAAATTTCACAATTTTCTGATGACTGGTTTTGCCTCCAGGCTACTTTAAAATAGGGTCTTTTAATTATGGACGCACTGTACATGATAAAATATTATACATATCCATAAAGAATACTTATGGTTGTCTTATTCTAAGTATGGATAGCTTCTCAATTTACTCCAACATGTTTATTGTATTTTAATTTTTTTTGTCACCCAACTGACTGATTGAGCGTTTCGCTATGCATCTTTCCGATAGAGGCCTAAGTACGAGTGTGATGAGCGCGGATATGAACTAAATTACGTGACATGTAAAAGAAAGTTCGGTTAAATGAAGTAGGAAGCATTATACTTGGTGGAATAAAACAGCAATAAAAAATCAGAAGATATTTGCCCTCCCTGAAAATTTTCCACTACAGTCGAATCCTATTACAGCGAAAAGACGACAGACATCACTTCGTTAAAATGAAATTTCGTTATAAAGGAATTCCATGTTTTTGCATTGTGCTTATGTAAACCTGTCTGAAGGATTAGAAAAGTGTTTGTTAAAACAAGAATTTCGCTATAATGGTATTCGACTGTATTAGAAAATATTTGATTCTCCCAGCTACAAGCCGGGAATTTTTTTCTAATTTTAACAAATACAAGGCCACAACAGGCAAAATCAGGGCCGCTCTTAGACCAAGTGGCGCCCGGTGCAAAAGCAGTAATCGGCTTCCCCCTCCCCCCAGGCGCAAATCGTGTCGGAGGAAGAAATTTTTGCTAGTCATTACTTGTCCCATAAAATACAGGACAGATTTATTCTACCATATTATAAGACTCTTGGTGTGGTGATCGTCCCCCCCCCCCACTTCTTGGTTGGATATTAAGGGACGAAGAAGTCAGAAAAACGTTCTTCCTGGAATGGGATTACTGCTATTCAACTTGTAAACAAGCATAAAACCCAACTTGTTTGATTTAACTAACAGATTTAAAAACATTAAAAAAACAAAACGTCACACATTTATGCAGGGAATGCATCACGAAGAATCTATCTTCTTCATACTCATTTTAATTGAATTTTATAGTAAAATACGCAGAGTGCACGTATCACGTACGGGCTAAGCTGCTAATAAAAGTGGTTAAATTACAGTGATATTTTTCCGTATGATTTCTTTCATATTTATAGAACTCATGAACTTCATTTGAAATTATCCCTTTCAGATCCAGTGCTAAGAAATGGAAAGGGCAGGTAAACACCAGCTAAAGCACCGGGAGCTTGGGCAGGCCCCCCTAACTATTCTGAGACAACTTGGGTGGTACCCCGAGCCTAATGGGGGGGGGGGGCACTTGTAAATCCTCCTTTTTCTGAGCATAACTATTTCAAGGAGACTCCAAGAAAAGACTGCTCCCGAGAAAGCACGCTACGGCCCTGGAGAAGGGGCAGAGCTGTCTCAAGAGCATCATGGGCCCCCGGGCAAAGTGGTTTTTCTGAGGCCCTACCTAGTAAATTCTAGGAAATTTTAACTAGATCTCATTTTTGTTAGGCCCTCTTCTCTTGAGGCTTCCGGGCCGTGCCCGGGTGGGCCCATGCGTTAAGACGGCACTGGGAAGGGGTTGTTTTTTCTCTCTGTGGATTTTTTTTTAACCTCGGGGACTTCGGCTTAAATTTCAACGATAACGCACAATTCTTGAAGTTTGGGGTGAACATCCCTGAGGTAAAAGAAAAGAATATCTCAAGAGAAAAGAAGCAACCGCACGTTTGTGCATACAGGGTGCTATAAAAGGATTATGCATAATCGCCAGTAAAAGTGGTAAATGTTGCGAAATTTATCAAACTTACCGAGACGATTGGCGATTATGCATTACCGATATGCTTTACTGATTCAACGCATTTACCGTAACATACTGTCCAGGAGCCTCATAGGAGGCTTTACTCACAGGGTAAATCTGGAACAAGATCCATGAAACTCCGAAAAGGTGTTCAGTTGTGTATATGTACCGTTTGTTAAAAATTTTCATACACACATATAAACTGAAGAGCCAAAAAAACTGGTACAGGCATGTGTATGCAAATAAAGAGATATGGAACTAATCAGAGTATGGCGCTGCGGTCGGCAACGCCTATATAACAACAAGTGTGTGGCATAGTTGTTAGATCGGTTACTGCTGCTACAATGGCAGGTTATCGAGATTTAAGTGAGTTTGAATGTGGTGTTATAGTCGGCGCACGAGAGATGGGAGATAGCATCTCCGAGGTAGCGATGAAATTTGGATTTTCACGTACGACCATTTCACGAATGTACCGTGAATATCGGGAATCAGGTAAAAAATTAAATCTATGACATCGCTGCAGTCGGAAAAAGATCATGCAAGAACGGGACCAACGACGACTGACGAGAATCCTTAAACGTGACAGACGTGCAACCCTTCAGCAAATTGCTGCAGATTTCAATGCTGGGCCATCAACAAGTGTGAGCGTGCGAAACATTCAACGAAACATCATCAATATGGGCTTTCGGATCCGAAGGCCCACTCGTGTACCCTTGATGACTGCACGACACAAAGCTTTATGCCTCGCCTGGGCCTGACAACACTGACATTGGACTGTTGAGGACTGGAAACACGTTGCCTGGTCTGATGAGTCTCGGTTCCAATTGCTTCGAGCTGATGGACATGTACGGGTATGGAGACAACCTCAAGAATCCATGAACCCTACATGTCAACAGGGGACTGTTCAAGCTGGTGGAGGCTCTGTGATGGTATGGGGTATGTGCAGTGGGCGTGATATGGGATCCCTGATACGTCTAGATAGGACTCTGACAGGTGACAGGTACGTAAGCATCCTGTCTGATCACCTGCACCCATTCATGTCCATTGTGCATTCCGACGGACTTGGACAATTTCAGCAGGACAATGCGACACCCCGCACGTCCAGAATTGCTACAAAGTGGCTCCAGGAACACTCTTCTGACTTTAGACACTTCCGCTGGCCACCTAAATCCCCAGACATGAACATTATTGAACATATCTGGGATGCCTTGCAACGTGCTGTTCAGAAGAGATCTCCACCCCCTCTTACTCCTACAGATTTATGGATAGCCCTGCAGGATTCATGGTGTCAATTACCTCCAACACTACTTCAGACATTAGTCGAGTCCATGCCACGTCGTGTTGCGGCACTTCTGCGTGCTCGCTGGGGCCCTACACCTGCCTTAATATTAGGCAGGTGTACCAGTTTTTTTGGCTCTTCAGTGTATGTTGCACTCAGGGGCAGCTTGAGACAAAATCTCTACCCGAGTGGGACCAATTTTTGGGCTCCCTGACCTCCCCCAAGTAAAAAAAACACGTTTGTTTCTTTTGCTTCGTTTTGAGATGCGTTCTAAGAAACAGCGATATTTTATGTCATAACGTATGTTGAATTACTTTTGGCCTTTTTACCTTGGATTTGGCGTTCCTAGAGCAGGCAGAAATCATTTTCCTATTTTTTGCCCTTTTACCTCAAACTTAACAGCCCTCCTATAGAGAAGGCACAAATAAGTTTTCCTAAATATTTTTTTTTTTTTGCGTTTCCACTTCGGATATAACGACCCTCCTAAAGCAAGCAGAAATAATTTTCTGTAATTTTTTTCACCCTTTTACGTCGTATTTGGCGCTCCTACTAGAGGGGGCAGAAATCATTTTCCCTAACTTTTTTTCGCCCTGTCTACCTCAGAATTGGCGCCCCTCCTACAGCCGGCACTAATAATTTTTCCAAATTTTTCTTTGCCCTTTCACTTCGGATTTGACGCCCTTCTGGAGCATACCCAGTGCCACCGAGCTGCTCCTGGTTGAAATAATAGGAAAGTCTGACGAGTCGGGAGACTGGCCAGTGATCAGGCTTTTCGAAAAATTACCATACTATTATATACACTCAAATCTCATCTCGGTCATTTTTCATGTATATTTTATAGATATTTTTTTATAAACATGTATCTTAAAGATATTTTTCTAGTAATGTATATTTAACGCGTTTCGGTGCCCGGTGCAGTTGCACCGGTCGCACTGCCCTAAGACCGCCCCTGGGCGAAATGCCCAACGAGGTGGCTGAGAAAAAAAGCCGTAACAAATATGGATGTCATTTCTAAAATATACAGCCACCCAATTAAAAATGCAATTATAAAAACTAAAGGCTATATTTTCTTAACAATCTCGGAAGATGTTTTACACCTTGAACAGGTGTTTCAAATTTTTTAAGATTTTTCAAAAAATGTGCATTCGTAATCTTGTAAGAACAATGTGAATTTACGTCGTATAGACCACTGTCTTTGAGTGCCGGCAGATACCCATGAAAGTACTGTAATTTCAATTATATAACCGGAGGAGAGTAATGACTCCAAAATTCTCTTTGAAAATTCTGGACACTGCCCCCTATTAAGGGAAAGTAAATATCTTCAACAACCAGTGTGTATATCAATACAGTGCAGTATACAAAGTAGTAAAACCCCTTTTTCAAGGTCGCTCGACTGAAAAGAAGAAGGAAAAAAGGTTGGAGATATTTTTTTTGTCTACTTTTATCATCTTGGAACTAAGAACGCGTGAACCAAATTTTTATGTGTCCTTTCCTAAAATTTTGGGTATTTGATGCGTTATAGCGTGTCAATGGCATCTCTGGTGCATAGCTAACAGGGCATATGGTATTTTACTGGCGAACCATAATTGTAGAAGCATGCTTACAGGTGGGAAAAATATCGAAATAACATGTAGTACTCAGATAATGTCATTCATGTTGCAAGGGGTTGTAAATTTATTAAAATAAAAATCAATTTTTTATACGAACATCCTGTGCTCAAGAACAAAATTTAAAAGTTTTTGCCCTGTGTCTTCTGATGCCAACAAAAAAAATTGACATTTTTAAGTGCAATATTCACTAAGAAATTAGAATTTGAAAACAGGAAAGTTGGGAAAGAAAGGCATTAAATGCGGGTGAAACATTTTATCCGTATTTTTAAAGTTGTTTTTTCCGAACTTTACCCTGTTTTTGGAATTCAAATATCTCAGTGAATATTACTCAGGAAGAGATGGGCAACCACTTTTTAATTGGGTTCTTGAGCGCAGGGTGTCCGTATAAAAAGATAATTTTTTTTTATTTTGGTAACTACATGATGCCTTGCAACATGAATGATATATCTGAGTACTATGCATTATTTGGATATTTTTTCTAATTGAAATTATGCCTCTAGGATCAACGGTTTGCTATTAAAATACCATATGCTCTGTTACCTATGCACCCTGTATAGGCACAGATTCTCTCAGATTCCTCTCAAACTTTTATTTTCAGACTCGTTCCAATCTCTTGGTGGGAATACAAGTCTTCAGAGTTATAGTGAGCTTGGGAGTAGAACCTCACTTGTGCATTCTGGTAGTTACAATAGCTTACAACGGCGTGTTCTTCGAAATAAAGCAACAAGCATTGAGCTGGGTTTTCAAACAGCAGACTCTGATTATTATCAAAGAAAAGAGGTATTTTGTAACTTTCAATATGATATGTTGTGTTTTAAACAAAAACACAACAAATAACAATAGTTATTTTCTACTGTTTAATATTTATAAAGCAGACAAGAAAAGTTTATCAAATTATAGCTATACCGGTTTGATTTAAAGCAGCGGCTCTCAACCTTTATTGACTCGCGGAGCCCTTTTTAGTAAAAAAATTCTATGGCGGAGCCCCTTAGGCCAATTTTCTAATTATTCATCAACGTTACTGATTTATTTTTACTATTTAAAAATATCTATAATTTTTTAAATTTTACTGGCTTTTTTTTATTTTCCCCGAGCGGTCGCAGAGCCCTTGAGGCTCCTTGTGCACTCTACAACTGGTTAAGAAACGCTGATTTAAAGCATAATTTCAAAGTTTTTTTGTTGATCTGCTCTCTTGGCTCAAATTTTTTTTCCATCCCCCCCGAGCGATCCCATAGGATCCTATATTGTATCTGCAACAATTATCACCTCCATTATGTGCCACCGCCTCCCAGGACAGCAATATTATCCACTTTGGGAAACACTGATTCAAATTCTTTCATGTACAGATGCAAAAGCCCCAAAAGCCCAAGCAGGTAGCTGAAAAAAGATTCCCATAAAAAATATGGATGACAAATATATCTAAAAAATATAGCAATCCAAAAAAAGCTAATATCAGGGTTTGCATAGTATTTACTGTTGATGGTTTTTACCGTCTTGGTAAAAACATTTTTCCCGTGGTTTTTACTGCCCAGGGAAAACTTATGGTTTTTATCACTTTCAGAGAATTTTTTTATTATAATTGCAGAAAAAGTGATTTATCTACTTTTTTCATTTTTCCCGAAAAAATTCATAATTTTGATAGTGTTGTATGAACACACAACACAAACTATTATATTCTTACTAGCATGCATATTTAATTATAATATGCTCATTTGATCTTAGTGTTATAAATTTTCTTGCCATACAAGTGAGGCTTGACCCTAGGTGCAATAGGTTGCCATAGTGACTAGAAAATTGGCATTGGCACCTAAAAGTTTTTCTATGTAATTGTTCAATATTGAAGTCTATGGATGACACAAAATTTTCTGATTTCATGACTGTGTGTCTTTTAAAAAAAAAGGGGATACTTGTAAAAAAAAGCAGTATTTAGGACCAGTTCTCTTAAGCAAAGAATTATGCTTGGCTCCTAAGTAATTTGGCTAGTGCATAAATATTTTTTTTATATGTCAAGCCCTACCGTGAAGATATTCTCATAATGTCATCATATGCCGATAGATTAAAAGAGAAAATTATACACACTATAAGTTTTAGTTAAAGCATCTGTTTATAAATAGCAGAGGCAAATTTATGACTTTGTCGCCTGCTGGCTATTAGAATTTCGCCGCCCTTTTCCTGTTTCAATTTGATGTTTTTGACCACAATTACTTAAATTCACTACCTACACTAAGGACCGCTTCGGGCCCTTCCTCCATAAATAACGCCTCTGATAAATAGTCATTAAAAATATTATTGTACGAGTTCTCTTAGTGATGATAAAAAGCGGGAAAAGAACCAAAATATTGATTACATCATTTATAAATGAAATTAGTTTGTAAAAAAAATAAAGCGATACTGATATTAATCAATAATGGTTTTATAGTATAGAAATAGTGGGCAATAGCCTCTCTATATCTCTATACTAAAAATAATATACAGTGAAACCTCGATATAGCAATACTCTGCAGACCAAGAAAAAATGTTGTTGTAGAGAAATTTATCATTATATCGAGTATCGTTGTACCAATTTTTCCACTGTACAATAATCTTATATAACGATCTCCTCTATATCCATATTACTCTCTGGTCCTGATTCATAGTGTTAATATACTCCATTCATAATGATAACTCCCTTATAACAATATTTTTTATATATTGGGTATATATATCTGATCTCTATTGTTATCATTATGTAGGCTTTTCAGTGTAGTATGTTTAAGTTATAAATTGTTATAAAATACAAGTTATTAGAATTTATACATACAAAAAGGTAGCACAAAAGAAAAAAAAATGTTTTTACTCCGACCTAATTCCAAGTGTGCTGCTGATTAAGACTCAAACATTGGTCTTGTTACAACAGTTCTGTTTTTGCAATTCCTATTTTTCTTTTTTAATTAAGACTGAAGTTTATTTGGATTCTTATATAATAATTATTATTTAAACAACCATCGATCATTAGTGAACAAAAAAACTTACTGTGCATATTAATTATCAATACTAAGATGCTAATTGTATGTACAAGGTTTTTACCCAACTCTGGCCAATATTAACCCTTCACGTCTGGAAGAAATTTAAATGAATCCCATCTCTCGTATGTCAGCGGGGATTTAAATGGAACCACCGGTTCTCTGTGATGCTTAGTAAAAAAAATAACCTTTACATTAGTCTATAATATTACAGTCCATGCTCATTATAACAGCCCCATTCATTCCATGGAAAACGGACATTTTATTGGAAGGCATTTATATCGGTAGGGATACATAGCACTGTCATTATATGAAAATATTAGGGATGTTTCCTACCAGTTGGTGTAAGGAGTGGTCATTATAACGTGACGTCGTTATAAAGAGCATTGACTGTGTATAGTATAACTTGCATCACCTAAAATTTATATATTTTCTTTGGTAAAATATATATATACTTTTTCTCTTCTTCCACCACCTAAAATCAGATTTCTTTTGATTGTTTTGATGGAAAGAAGCTCTTACATATTATTTGTTTTTTAGGTAGTACAAATTTTAGAAACACACTTTTATTGCATGTTGTAATGTAAAATATTACACGGGCATTAATATAGCCTGTCTATAACCGTATAGGTTGTAGCATTTTGCCCAACTACTTTCCAATGATTCCTTCATCCACAAAAAAATTTCTCAGGCAATTTCAATGAAAATTAGCTAATTTCAAATCAAGTAATTTATTCAATTACTAATCACAATATTGTTACATTAAATTTGATAATTTAATTTTATTAGAGTTCGTTAATCATCATCTCGACATGCTTTAAAGAACTATCTCCTCCAATTATGTTGATAACAATCCACTTGACCTACGAGATCATTACAACATCTTTGTGGGATCTGTAGATGATTGAGGAATCGAACCATTCCGGAGGGTGAGAGTTCACGATCACAAGTGCGGGATCAATCCAGCAACATGGAAGATGTAGAACATATAGACATCAGAGTATTAGTGGATCATCAAGACTAATGTGTACCAGATCATTTTTTTCCAAATGATCTCAGGTGAGGGCCATCATTACTCTCAACCAGTTCCAAGGAGAATCCTGACTCATCAACAGCTAGACGCAACATAGGAGGATGTCAAATATCCAGGTTGAATCACTTCATCTCAACTAGAACACTATGAGAACATTGATGAATTTATCAAAGAAAACACTATTACTGAAAATTAACTACCCGGACTAGTAACTTGCATTTCCCCTTGAAAGTATTAATTTTACATGGTTGGTAGAACTACAACATCATTACATGTTGTTAGTACGTTAAGTGAAGAGCATTTACCACTGAACACACGAAGCTGCCAACAATACGAGAATGAGTCGAAAAACGAATGTGATTGCTGTTTTTTCCCAAACTATTTATAGTTGGTGAGAACTGGTTTGATACAACAGATATGGAAAATTGGCTCAATGAAGAGATATCAGTGTTACAGTGAAGGAAAATTCATCTCTACCCTCACAGGGACTCTAACCCTGGTCTCTTGTTTTCCAGACTGCTCTATCAACTAAGCTATGAAGACAGAATTTGTTCCCCTTGAAGCGTATGTATATGCTGAATGGCTCCGTGCAATCGATGGCAGCAACATTCTGCTAATAGCTCGCAAATGTCATCAGGGTATTGATGTATATACAGAAAGACGTCACTCTCTTCTGTTAATACAACAGATACGGAAAACTGGTTCAATGAAGAGATATTAGCTATTAGCAGAATGCTGCCACTATCCATTGCACAGAGCCATTCAGCATATACACACACACACTCTTAGGAAGGGAGAATTCTGTCTTCATGGCATTGGGTAGAACACTCGTCTGGCAAATGAGAGGCCAGGTTCGCGAGTCTGCGTGAGGGCAGAGATGAATTTTCATTCCCCTGTAACACAGATACCTCTTCATTGAGCTAGTTTTCTGTATCTTGTATTAACAGGAGAGAGTGACGTCTTTCTGTATAAACTGGTTTGAGGTTGGACCAATCGGTGCACGGCTGACCTCCAGCGCATGAAGGAATTGATGACATCATCCATGTATTTTACATATGGACATGTGGCATTGAATATTTTTTGAGCATTTTTATATTTTTGGGTTGCAACAATCTAGACAAGATGTAGGAAGTTGATCAGGCTTCTCCATGATATCAACATGGCTATTATTATTGAGATTGGGAATCATCTGTACAAACGGAAGTCCATGATTGCCTTCCGTTCGTAAGACAAGGTATTTGATACAATATTTTTCTGTACACATTATTTCTTCATAGAAAATGTAAATTATGATACATAGTGTTATTAATAATGCAATAACACAACCAGATCCTTTCTCGGGGAATGAACTAGTATTAATTGATTAGAGGGTTAGTGGTGGTGACATGACATGGTATTGCAGGAACATATGACCCAGGAGGTGATATGTTACAAGGTGCAAATGCACGAAAGGCCTTGCATCAGCAAAGCAGGATGCAGCCATTACACATTCTGCGATGGTAATACCAACTATATAAATGGCCTACATCATTGTTTCCCAAACTTTTTGTTCTATCACCCCCTCCTTCGGAAATTTGTTTTTCTCATCGCCCCCTAACTCAAGTGAACCCATAGGATTCCATGTTATACCCGTAGCTTCTATTTGCCCCCGGATCATTCCATCGCTCACCGGGGGCGATATTGCCCACTTTGGAAAATATTGGTCTACCTTAACAGTTCTGCTTGGTGTGATAGATCTCAAAACATCAAATTGCTATGATCAATTGACAGCTATAATCTATAGTCATTGCATCAAAATTCTCTCTGGGAGAAAAAGAGATAGTCCACCAAATTACAAATGTTAATTTGCGAACTATGCCAAATAACGAGTATTAAATTATCAATGTCACTAAATAATAAGTGTTGAATCGCCAATCCTGAAATTTTCTCCCATGTTGTAACAATTTCCTTCTGATTATCCAAATTCCTGTAACTAACGAGAAGCCAGGAGGAATCATGCTCATGAAGTTGAAAAAAATCGGTTCACATTCATCTATCTCATTAGTTTCTCACTTCTTAGAACATGAATCGTAGCACCTCCTGAGTATATAATACTGATTTATTTACCAAAGAACATTTAAGGTCTTTATGATTTCAAAACTATATTCACTCACTCCTTATCAACAGGGGCAGCTCTAGGGTCGTGCTTTGCATGTAGCACTGAATCTAGAGCGAATAACAAAAATTATTGTCTAAAAAGTGAAAAATTTTGTCTTTTTAAATTTCTAATCGTTTATAATATAATATTTCTGTAATATAATTCTAACAATAAAATGTAAGATATATCAATATATTGATAGTGGGCAAAAATCTGCAGCATTTCCAGGACTTTTAAGGTATGGCTTCTACACCGGAGGAGCACTGAAAATATGTCGAAACTTCATTCATATAGGGTGATTTGAAAGTTAATGTAGGAAAAATACATATTTCATGTAATAATGAACATAGGTGCATTGATTCAGTGAAATGATGTGGGGTTAGTTAAATAATTAAAAATAATTATATAATTTCCACCAACATAATCTCCTTTAACAGATGGTTCTCCATCTGTCAGTGCATAGTTTAAAGCTTTCAAAAATGTCACCCACAAACAATTTTCTTTTGACTGAACAAAAAAAACACCAAAGACTATGTCCAAATCTCCCCAACTTTTGTCATACTACCCTCCTCCTAGGGAAAAAAAGACTGATTAATGTCTACTCTTAATGTTTACCTTCTATGTTATACCCATAGAAACAAAATTATTGCCACTTTCACTGGTCCATTCCAGCACCTCCTTTAGGGTGACACATCAACCACTCTTGGAAACACAACTAATCACGAAGGCAAATACTAAAGGAATATTTTGAAGTGTTAACTCTTCAAGAACTCATCAATATTCAAAATCAAAAATGGTTAAGAAAAGGCAGAACCAAAAAAAAAAAAAAATGTATTGAATAGTTTGGGTTTTGAATTAGCTGCAGGAGCACAAAAATCAAACTTCTAAAGCCTATATACATTAGTTTTGTAACAGGAAATTACAGTAATTTCTTTTTGCTTTTACATAAAACGCCATTCAATGTTCATGCATGTCTGTGCTGCTTTTATTGCTGTACATTCATTACTGTATGAAATATGGATTATCCACACAACTTTTATTACCTGGGCCACATGAAAACATTAAATCTTGTTTCTTTATTTTAGATTTTCAGGGTGCAAGGAGAAAGCCGTGTTAAATTAGGGTTAAGTGTTGTCATTGCTCTGAATCCAAAAACCATTAATGAAGAAAGGTATTTTCTTTTATATTTTGATGATTGTTGAAATGTTCCATGAAAAAATATTTGTTTGAGTTTTTTTATTTTATTTATTAATTGGATGTTTAAAATTTTCATGATGAAGTTTTGAATACCAAATATTTTTTCTGATGATGTAACTATAAACTTTGTTATCTGATTTCATCAGAAACTGATCATGTTTTTCAGACTAATTGAATAAGGGATCATGATTATGTAATTTTGCATGATCTCTGTAGAAATTTTGAGCACAATTTCTTACAGTATACCAGATATGCTCAGTTTTTATAAGTTTGATTGTGTTGATAAATACTTGTGGAAAGAGTATTTTCTCAAAAAATTAACTGAAACTTTGTATACGCCTACGTAACTAATATAATAATCTCGTAAAACCATTAGACTTTCTTTTTTAAATTTCAAGTACTAGATACTATCTGCCACTCATATTATTTGTGTTGATTCTATGCTATCACAATAGTTCAATTTTATAATTAAGTTGTTTAATTCATCAAATGACAGTATTGTGAAAACAAAGTAAAGCAGTAATTTTTCTTGACTCAGAAAAACACTGATAGCCTGTTTGTGTAGATCATAGTTTCCCAAACTTTTTGTTCCATCGCCCTCTTCAGAAAGTTTTTTCTCTCATCGCCCCCTGATTCAAGTGAACCCATAGGATCCTATGTTATACTCTTAGCTTCTATCTGCTTCCTGGACCATTCCATCTCCCACCAGGGTAATATTGCCCACTTTGGGAAACACAGGGTAAATGTTCTTAACAGAAATAAAAATTTTACTTCAATTTATTTTTGTATTTTTCTACTGCAGAGTTACTGCATCAGTTTTTCAATAATGCTTTTACACTAAACAAAATTTGTGTAATTTATCTCTCCAGATCATTCCAAGACTTTCTATTTTCACATATATCTCTGGTTGAAAATCACATAATGGATTTGAAGAGTGTTGTCATAGAAGCTTATTTAATTAGAAAGAAATTTATTCATTTCATGTATGAAGTGAGTATATGAAAAGATTTAATTCTTAATTAACTTTTTTTTAAATTTCGTTACATTTTGGAACAATTTTGAGAATTCATACCTTTATTCACATGGTTTCAATTATTCCCTATTCAACTCATCATTAGCTTGCAGAAAATTACAAAAATTTAATACAGCAGGGCTGGCATATCCACAGGTAATAGGTTTTAATACCTTCTGCTGACATCTGAAGATGTGGATAACAAAGAAATGTATAGAACTCAGATACATCATTCAACTTCCAAGGGGTTGTATTATTATTAAAATATGAAAATTATATTTTATACTTACACCCCAAGCTCAAAAATCCAAATAGAAAGTTATTGCCCTGTCTTTCCTGAGGTAAAAAAATATCCATGTTTCTCTAAGTGCAATATTTACTAGATATTAGAATTCAAAAAACAGAAGTTGGGGGAAGGGAACAGCAAAAATTAAGATACAAATCACTTCCTGTTAGTTTTTCCTTTTTTTTCAAATTTTTAATTCATAAGAAAAATTCCAATTAATATAATTTTTTAAAAATGCTTTGTTGTGCTTAGATTTAAACAAATATTCGACCAAATACCTAAGCATTATTCTGTAAGGCCAAATAAAGAATAGCAGCCGAGTATTCATCCCATCTCTATTTGCTATAATTAGTAATTCGCAAATGATTTTCAACAGCTAATGTTAGAGCTCAAAAATATTCACTTATATAGAGTTATTAAAAACCAGAACATATTCGCTATAACAACAACAGAAATTCTCAAAAAGCATGTTTTTTTTTGCTTTCTTTAAGGAGAAAAAAAATATTAAACAAACTGAAAAAAGTACAGAAAAAAAAAAGAATATGAATAAAAATAATTCACACATTTGCGTTTGAAATTTACATGCAAAAAAATTATGTAAACTTTGTTTTTGTGGAATTTTTCGTTTGAAAAATACAATTTTTCTAATGTATTTTTAGATCAGAGGCACAGCAGTTTTACCAAAACAACTTTTATTTTAAATTTCTCCTAAATATATGAAGTAAAAGACTGGAGGAAGAAAAAATTGTTTTTTGATGGTTAAATATATTTATTCTGGCTCAAACACAAAATTCATTGAAATAAGACTGGATTGCTCAGATTTCAAATCAATTTGGAATTTGAACACTTTTTTAAGAATCTGAACATGATGGTTTAATTAAAAAAAATTATTTTATTACAACAATAAATGAAGTTATTGTAAGTATGAATTTAAACCAAAAACCTTTTTTTTCACCAACTCTGATTTGACACATTACATTAACATTTCTAATTATTTCATGAATTCATTTAATCCTAGAATTTTAAAATTTAATAAATGTTTTGAATTATTGCATTAACTACTTATACTGTAGTAAATGTATAAGCTTACAAATACAAATACAACGCCACAACAGGCAAAATGCCCAACGAGGTGGCTGATAAAAAGATGCCCATAAAAATATGGTTGTCATATGTTTCAAAAATACAGCAACCCAATTAAAAATGCAATTAACACAAATTACAAACAATATATACACATGATAAAATATTATACAATGCCCATAAAGAATACTTATGGTTGTCTTATTCTAAGAATGGATAGCTTCTCGATTTACCCCAACATGTTTATCGTATTTCTTTTTAAACGTGTCAATTGTGTTACAATTTACTACCTCCGGGGGTAAGCTATTCCATTTATTAACAACCCTATTGGAGAAAAATTCCCTGTGACACCATAACCTTGCATTGTCCCTCACCAATCGATACTGGTGTCCCCTTGTAAAAGCAGTCGATTGGCGGTGTACTAAAAGTTCATGGTCCATCCTATCCATCCCATTGAAAATTTTGAACACTTCGATCATATCTCCTCGACACCTGCGTTCATCCAATGTAAACATATTCAAAAAATGAAGTCTTTCTTCATAACTCAAGCCCTGTGTGCCAATAAGGACACGCGTAGCTCTTCTCTGCACCCCTTCAACCAAGTCTATGTCCCTCTGTAGGTATGGTCTCCAAAACCTTACAGCATACTCCATTCCAGGACGAACTAAGCCTCGAAAAAGCGGAAGAATGACTTTAGGAGAACGCGAAGAGACCTTTTTGAAAATGAGACCAAGCATTCTATTCGCTTTTTTGACAACCGCTGAACAATGTTCAGAAAACTTAAGTCGCTCGTCAATGAGAATTCCCAAATCGGTGACTCTAGTTGCATCCGGGATAGTGACACCATTCAACTCGTAAGAGAACCGTGGGTTGTTCGAACCAAAATGAGCGACCATGCACTTATCTACGCTAAACGTCATGCTCCATTCATTTGCCCATGCTGCAATCTTGTTTAAGTTGGTCTGGAGCAACTCCCTATCGCTTTCATTTCCGATTACCCCCATTAGCTTCACATCATCTGCGAATTTTCTAGTAATTCCATCGATACCCTGATCGAGTTTGTCGATAAAAAGTGAAAAAAGTATGGGGCCAAGGACACTTCCCTGAGGAACTCCACTTGTGACGTCTGTCCAACCAGAGAATTCCCCGTTCACCATAACTCGTTGCGACCTATCTCTTAACCACGATTCTATCCAATTCAGCAAGTTGCCCCCTATTCCAATCTCGTGTAAACGCTTCAAGAGTTTGCCATGTTGGACCCGATCGAATGCCTTCTGGAAATCAAGGTAAACAACGTCGACATTTTTGCTCTTACCCAAAGCCTTAGTCACGTAATCATAGAAGCAAAGGAGGTTAGTTACACACGACTTCCCCTTCCTGAACCCATGCTGATTATCCGACAATACATTATTCTCGTCTATCCACTTCACAAACTGCCTTTTGATGATAATTTCCAAAATTTTCGAGAGGGAGCTCGTCAAACTCACTGGACGATAATTAGACACCACTTCTCTACTACCCTTCTTAAATATCGGAACAACGTTAGCCAGTTTCCAATCTCTCGGGACGATACCCTCAGCAACACTACTCCTGTATATCTGTGCGACTGGCCCCAACAATTCATTAGCACCTTCCCTGAGAACCCTGGGATAGATATCATCTGGTCCTGGTGCTTTGCTTGCACATACATTTCTTAGAAGATTTAGGACCTCCACGTCTTCCACTTGAATATCGTTGAGCGTTTTATTACCCCATGCAACACCCGTATATCGAATATCATTATCTCCATTAAAAACCGACGCGAAAAAGTCATTGAAAGCACTACACATGCCTACATTGCTCTCTACTTTTGAGCCTCCTATCGAGAGGGGGCCAACTGTCCCCTTACATCCATTATTGACGTATCGAAAAAATGATTTTGGGTCAGAGCCAATGTTATCTGCCAACCTAGATTCAACTTGCTTTTTACTATCCCTTATCGCTTTCTTCAACAGTCTTCTTTTATCAGTAAACAATGATAGGTCACCTCGTCCACTTTTATACTCTCTGAATGCTCTTTTCTTTTCAAGATAAAGGTTCCGCACGCTATCCGTGAACCATAGAGGGTGTGATGTACAAACACGCTTTTTTCGAACAAAGGGTATGACGTCGTGCAAAACAGAGGACAGCTTCGTACTAAATTCTTCCCATTGACTTACCACCCCTACTGATTCCAACCGGTCTTTGAAAACTTCCGCTAACCTTCTTCGCAAAACATCAAAGTTAGTTCTCCGAAAACAAGGAACCAATCTTTTGTTATCAACCTTACCCGAGGAAAAGTTACAGTGAAATCTGACGATACGATGATCACTGGAAGAAAACTCTTCCCCCACCGAAACATGTTCAACTAGATCCTCAGAACTAGTAAGAACTAAATCCAAAATAGCAGTACCCCTAGTGGCTTCTGATACATGCTGATACAAAAAATTTTCGAGCACCAACTTAAGAAAGTCTCTTTCATACTGATTTCCAGATGAAAGGTTCTCCCAATCAATACCTGGGTAATTGAAATCCCCTAGTATGAGAACCCTCTTTCGCTTACACATGTAGGAAATTTCATCATGCATTTTGGCGATGTAGTTTTGATCCCTATTCGGTGGATTGTAACAAACCCCAACAATAAGCTTATGACGTCTTTTGTTCTCAAGTTCAACCCATATGGTTTCAATATCACTTCTCTGCACGTTACACTCTCTAGCCTTCAAACATGATTTCACGTATATCAACACTCCACCCCCTTTCCTATCAGATCTATTTCTCAAAAAAGTATCGTATCCGGAGATGTGTAAGAAAGATTCATCCCCATCGTTTGCCCAAGATTCTGTAATGGCTATAAGATCCAAGTCCTCCACAACTATCATAGTTTCTAAAAAATCTTTCTTGTTACCCAAGCTCCTGGCATTTATTAACACACATTTTAATTTGCCCGGTGGTTTGTTGTCAATCGAGAAGCCATCCAAGTCAGAGGTGGGTAATTCCCCGTCAGTACTGTTGTGATTATCATTAACTAACCCGCATTCTCAACTACGTGGTCTGGGAGTAAAAAACCTGACCTAAGACTATCGTAAACCTCCCAGACCCCTCTCTTATTTAGATGGATCCCATCCGAACGAAGCCACCTATCGGTAAATGCGGGAAGCTCCAAGAACGTGACCCCAAGTGAGGAGCAAATGCCCTCACTTGTCAATCTTACGTAAGAAAAATAAAATATAAATTTTTTTATATTAAGCATGAATCATTATATAAAGTCAAAATGTACAAATATAATTATAATTAATATAGTCATATAAGTACAATTGTATTTTGTTACTCAAACTGTCAAAATAATGTTTACTCTTTTATATAGTCTTTTTATTAACATATTAATAGGATTAAATTTTAAAAAAATTGAAAATTCATGCTGTGCATTCAAAAAGTTTAAAAAATTGTGTTATACAAAAAGAATTAAAAAATTGAATTAAAATGACTGTTTCCTCTAAGGTTTGAATTTTCTTTCCTATTCATAATCTGCATTTTTTTTTTTGAACATTTTAGTGAAAATTTCTTTTGAATGTATTGAAAATCTGCAAAGTTATGATACATTTTCATAAATAATATTGCTTGAATGGGGTTAGCCTTAGAGATGTCATTCGTGGGGTTAGAAGATATTTTTTTTTCTCAAAAGGTTTTTGAGATATGTACATAAAATTTTGCATGGTCAACAAGGATGGTGGAAGCAATAAACAAAAAATAATAATTGGAATCTGGGATGATGGGTACTTCAGTATCTAGTTGAATGATTTGAAATTGGAGCAATCCAGTCTTATTTCAATGAATTTTGTGTTTGAGCCAGAATAAATATATTTAACCATCAAAAAAACATTATTTTTTTCTCCAGTCTTTTACTTCATACATTTAGGAGAAATTTAAAATAAAAGTTGTTTTGGTAAAACTGCTGCGCCTCTGGTCTAAAAATATGTTAGAAAAATTCCACAAAAACAAAGTTTACATAATTGTTTTGCATGTAAATTTCAAACTTAAGTGTATGAGTTATTTTTATTCAACTTGAATATATTGAAAATTGAAAAGTTATGATTTATTTTCTGAAACAATGCTGCTTAAAAATCGAGCCTCGGAAAAATCATTTGCATAATTTTTTGATAAATTTCAACATTTTTTTTCTCAAAGTTTTAGAGATATGCAAATAATATTTTACATGGTTAATAAAGATGGTAAAAGCAACAAATAAAAAAAAAACATTGAAGGCTGAGACTGGGTGTCATGGCTGGGTGATTTGACATGGAATGACCCATATAGTACATAATAAATTTACCTACTTTACCGCACACCAACTCCAGCCATATATCAGCATATGACAATTTCCAACTAGTGGAGTTAGGTGGGAAATGAAGACGCCATCTATCTGTGATCACCTCAGGCTCAATAGGTAAAGAACTTTTTGTGAGGTTTTTGGCTGGATTCAACATGGACCTTGGTGGCAACCTTCATAGTGGAAGACGATCATCTTACCACTGCGCCACTTGGGCTCTAACAAATTTACCTAGCACTTTAAAGTACCACCAGTACTATATGCTGGCAACGAAAAATCATAAAAACCAATTCAAATATGTTGAATAATCCATGAATATTTATTACGGAATTATTTAAAAGTGATGATACTAAAACAAAAGCTACATTTTGAGGCTTTGATTAAATTCTGTTTTGTAAATATAGACAACCACATCATTGCACAAATTAAGCCATCCAAAAGTTTGTGACATCCAAAGTTTTGGAGTCATATATTATTGGAAAAACTAAACACTTAATTCTCTTTTGTGGGGTGTAATGTAGTAAAGTATAATGCTGTAAACAATTTTACACGGGCAAAACATCATCTTAAATTTTATTAATGAACTTATTAATTATAATGATTGACAGAAAATAAATACAAACAATGATAATAACGTGAATTTAAAAAATATATTAAGAACAGCCTAAATTTGGTGGTGCATTGTAATGATGCTCTGCCTCTTGATATAATGATAATCCTATGCAGATTTTCTTCTAAGTAGAGTATTGTTATATTCAGATATCACTTTACTTGTTCTAAAATGAAAAAAAAAAAATCTTCAAATCATAACATAATTTCAGTTATACAAATACAAAGGCCACAACAGGTAAATTGCCCAGCGAGGTGGCTGAAAAAGATTCCCATAAAAAATATGGATATCAAATACAACCAAAATACAGCAACTCAATACAAAAGCATATATCTCAAAAGAAAAACTAATAATTAATACAGTGACCAGGTTATAATGAACATGGTAATGAAGTTTTTCCATGTCCCGTGAATTTAGTGTGGTTTATCTTTGTCATATTGATTGCTTACAACGAACCCTGATTTCTGCAAAGTACGCCTATAATGAATTTTCAACCAGTTTTCAAACAAGAATTTTTGAGAATTACTTTGTATTCTTACCTGAAAATTTACCCTTCTGCAATGCTTAGCTACAGCTGAAAATGTTTTTGTTTTTTTTCCTGGAAGACATTCTATTCGTAAGTTTTTAATATTTATTGTAAAAGTCCTATTTTGCTTGAAGAAAGTCATAGAAGATAAAGGTTATTTTATTTTTAAGACCACAACCTTCAAAACGCCTTTGTTACATTTTCCACCAGTGACATCACAGCCGAGGTGCTGTTAGTGCTCCCCCCAGTATTTTTTTATGACGCACCAGAGCAGCCTCAAAATTGATTCAGAAATCAAAGTTTCTTACGTAAAACTTGATTCGAGTATTCACAGGTATAAAATATGACGCCCTTGTTTGCCACTTTTCTTTAGCTATATTCAGATGTTGGTTGTGGTAGTATTATCATGTGTGAGTAAATTTTGAGAATTTCCAAGCGCAAAGTGCTTTCTACTGCTTTTAAAATTGAAGCTATACAGTTGGCTTAAATCCAAAAATGGGCAAAAAGTGAGGTATCAAAGAAATTTGGGATTACTCGAAGTTCGTTATTCACAATTTTGAAGAACAAAGAGGAATTGAAGAGAAATTCTAGTTGAGAGAGAAGAATCTGATGATCTGAAAACGTGTAAGAAGAGATTCAGAGAAGGGGCTCACACTCATATGGAAGCAAGTCTTGCACATTGTCCGAAAAAAGTGAGAAGGAAATACAGTGGGCATGTCCCACACTGACCAGGACCCTACTAAAAGAAAAACTTCATATTTGTCATGCTTATTATTATTAGGCAAATATGTTTTTAATACAAAACGTTCAATGTCCAAAATCATATCAAGGAATCATAAACAAGTAGCGATTAACATATTTTTGTTCATGCATTTAATTATGTAAAATTTCAATTAAATTTTTGTGGTTGTAAATTATGTTTCATTTTGCTTAATCGTACCATTTTCCAAGCCAGTGCAGATATAACAAAGTTTGCGTGTGACGAACAAATTCACTGTTTTTTTTCTTCATTATAAGTGGGTGCAACTGTACGATATAATGCGCTGCCCATAAAAAAGATTATGGCTGTCTTATCTGAGTGTAGATAGCTTCTCGATTTATCCCACTGTTTATCATACTTCTTAAATGCGTCAATTGTGTTAGAATTCATTTAAATTTTTTTCATACACTGTATGTATATGTGATTATAATTTGAATAAAAAATATTTGCAGGGTGCTGTAAAGTTCATGCAATGTATACAGGATTTGTGTTCCACTCCTCGTTTGGAGTTTCCCAAATGGCTAAGCATTGTTTCATCTAGCAGCCAATCTTGTCTGAATGAAGTGTTCATGAATGAATTTTCTCATTTACTTAGGGATTATGACAGAAAAGAAACCAATTTGTAAGTTTTTTTATCAAGTTTTTTTATACCACAGTTAATGATACCATACAATCTGCATATGCAAATCTCTGTATATCTTGAGAAAATAACATAGTATATTCCATGAATAGAATAATAGTAATAGACGAAAAGTAAAATATGCTAAGCACTTAAACTATAATCTAACAACTAAACTATCTAACAACGCTTTAAACTTTTCTCTAATAGATATTTATCAGAACCCTTCAGTTGATTTTCAGTGCTAAATAATAGATACATATCATCTTGGATAGGGGAAGAAAATATCATGTATTCCTCTTATCTACAGAAATATGGTTTTTAATTGTTGTTCCTGATTCCTTATTTTATATTGTCTCCATAAACTGTGATATTTCTCACAAGGAAGCATGACAAATCTTCATTTCCAAGTTCATTTGATACCTCTCCATCATCCAAACCTTCGAGGTTATCTGTATCTGGAGGGCTTAGTAGTGCTGCTGCCAAGTAGAGCAAAACAAGCATGGTCGTAACACCTGTTCGTGAAGCAACTTGAGACAATTTTGAATTCCTCCCCCCAACCGCATATGATGACAAATGATGACAAAATATTTCATTTGGCGAATAAATGAAAGATAGAATTTGGCAAATTGCAAATGTCCATTCTGCTTTTTAATGGTCAAATTGACCATTTGATGCATGATCAAAAAGATCCGGAAGTGAAATTTGTTTTTGGCCAATCGTGAGCAATATTCAGTGGCTTTTGGGACGGTTCCAGAGGAGGTTGGGAGGAGATTAAACTCATCTGGAACCCTTCATTTTGCTTTTAATTTTATATGATAAGCTTTTATTTATTTCAATGATTATTTTACGTCAATGTTTTTGTTTGTCACATAATTACTTAAGACTCCCCAACTTCGACATTACTGGAGGATAAGCTTGGTTCTTGTGTCTAAAGAACTCATCCAAATCTCTGTGATGCTATGTACTAGAGAACAATGAGTAGTCATTCTTCAGTGATGTTGTTAGACTTTCTGACTGTTTATTAGACTTTTCATGACTTGTGGAGGATGGCTGAAGAGGTATTGGTTATTCCGCTTTATAGGATCCCATATATGTTTAGTTTTATTAATAAGCCTCTCGCTGACATAAAACTCATACTCTTCAACTTCAATTTTTTCAATATTTAACAGTGTGTCTGCAACTTCTGTATGTACAATATTTCTGCTGTCAAGTACCAGAAGATCAGAGCTGTTTTCACTGAATGGGTTTCCCAGATCTTGCATTACATGAGTAAGAGACTTGACATCTTTTGCAAATGCCATCTGTAAATGCTTGTTAGCTTCATTGTGATGCTCATCTTTTTCCTATCTCTTCGTCTTGATAGAATTAAATTCTTCAACTAAGCGGGCCATCTCAGGTCCAGACACCATCCATCAATAACCAAATTGGTTACATTTGAGTGAATGTAACCTTTTCCAAGATTTGTAAAAGATCTTTTATCAAACTTTTATAGTGTGATCCTGCCCTTATGAATGACGATCTTGTAGGCTACCAAACCTATATTTGGTATTGTAGGCACTATTAAAATAATTATGTGGTGACACTTTCTGCTCGGTTTTTCATCATTGAAGGTAGCTGCTGAAATGTTCCTGTGTTCACAAGATTCAGGATCATCCTCATGGGAGACGTGCATTGTATAATACAACTGCATTGTGCATCCATGAATTCTAGGAAGTGGGGAGGTAAATCCACCTAGAAAGTTTAGCAGGGGTGATGCCAAGCACCCTGAGTGCTCAGGTTTCTATGGTGTCTGTCCAACATGGTGCAAGTCAGATGGACTTACCAATTTTTTTCTACAACTGGCTTATGTGAAGATGAATTTAGGAAAGAGAAAACTCAACTGCTCTTGTGGGGAATCGAACCCAGGTCCTTTCACTTGCTGGGGTGAGCACCCTAGACCACTAGACTACAAAGGCTTTGCATCAGCCAGCTGTTGAAAACCTTCATATGGATAGCAGAGTGACGTCATCCTCGAATAAGATGGGCATCTACCGATATACATACATACACAATCTGCATTGTGATAATCAAATTTTTTACTCAAAAATAAAAACAGTTCAGAAGTAAAGGGTGACAAACATTTGTACAAAAATAAGAGGACAGCAGAACACTATTTTGGAGGAACGGCGAGAATGCCCATGTTTTGTAAAACAGAACGTATGGTCCGTGTGTAAAAAATATGTAGAATGGCATGCACACTGGAAATAATTTCAATTATGGTGTTTCTTGGGGAAAGATTGGCCAACCCTGCTCCATGTGTTGGCTGCAGTCAATATACGCCTTCTGCATGAGTAAATATAGGCTGCTGTTTGTGATTTGATGAGCCCTATGGGTACGAGTTA
The DNA here is from genome assembly GCF_987345545.1 of Pholcus phalangioides. Classification (NCBI taxonomy): domain Eukaryota; kingdom Metazoa; phylum Arthropoda; class Arachnida; order Araneae; family Pholcidae; genus Pholcus; species Pholcus phalangioides. The sequence goes on along the minus strand of NW_028301600.1, from coordinate 33,940,212 downwards.
CATGGGAACCCTTTACAAATGAATCCCTCTTTTCTTCAAAAAAAAAGTTAATGTCATGAAAATAGAATGATGAGATATGCACACATATTTATAGCATCAATTCATACAAAATCACATATAATAGACAATTAACATCATCAAATAACAATTAAAAAAGAGCCCATAAAAATACTCAGAGGCTGCAATTTTTAATGTTCACCATTACTGTAATAGGGAAAAATCTGTGATGGCCTTCTATCCAAAATTAAATCTTAATATATGTAGTGTATGTGCCCCAAGTTGTATGCTTCTATCATTAAAAGCTTAATTCATGCAATTATTTTCACCTATCTGCAGTACCATGTGGGTTGTTGAAGAATAAGATGAAGTATCCAGTTTCATTGCTGAATGAGGGAGGGGCTGTATAATGAATTTTTTAATTTCTGAGAGTTTTTCCTCCGTGGGTTACATACCAGATATTACGGTACTTTCGTGGCTATCTACCATTACTCAAAGACAGTCTATATGGTGTAAATTCGCTTCATTCCTACAAGATTGTAAATGCATATTTTTTTGAAAAATCTTAAATGTTTGGAACACCTGTTCAAATTGTAAAAAATTTTAGATTGTTGAGGGGACCAAATCTGTAGAAACTCTACATCGAATATTCACAGTTTTGTATCTAGCTGCTATGCTGTCGTCACCGTTTGGCATCGCGAAAATCGAAGGTGTGTATGCAGAATCATTCTTTGGAGGGCACAAGGGTTTCTTCCACAGAAATTTTGGGTCGCTAACTCTCAAAAGGAATTTCAAATTAACAGATTGTATAAGAATGTTTTT